>NC_084732.1:30025604-30325604 GCF_033978785.1 Entelurus aequoreus
ACTGTGCCAGGAGCATCAATGATATGATGGCCAGAACGTATACAGTTGGAGAAGACAGGAAGTGGTTGCCAAGTCTCCTGCTGGGGTGGCAGAATTTAAGGAAAGATGGCCTGCCCTCTTCGAACCATTCCAGGTAAATGATTTATCATTCTATTTTTCCTGACCAAGTTTCCATTGTGACTTGGACATGACATACTAGACTCACTTTTTGCCTGAAAATGTATACTAAAACCCTTAATATCAGTAACGGTCAACATTTGCTGTCTTACAGATTAATGAAGAGTTCCGAAGGTGCACTGCTGTTCCACTGGAATCAACATTTATGTCCCAGCTGGACAGGTACACTACAAAACTCCTGGAGCTCTTCAGTGCAAAAGGTGGAGTGACTGGTCAGCACATCAAGAACTTGTTGATGGAACTGATACAGGTGGGTTAAAAGTGGTTTAAAAGTTTACAACTGAATCTGTAATCATGCTCTAATAACGATATCACAGATTTGGAGTAAAATTGCCAACAAAATTAATTAATTTATTATTCTTCTATTAACTCTAGGACCCAAGTGCCTCTGCAGTGATGAAGAGAGATGTGACTCTGAGATGCCTCATAGAGTACACGGGAGAGAGTGGACAGGAGCTAATCTCTGACTACTGTGTAAGTATTGTTTAAAAGCAGGTTTGGATCAGTCTGATGTACAAGCTTAAATTTGGTTTACTTATGTGAACTGACTGAACCAGCAGTTGTCAGGTGGAGGTCGAGCATGCAGCTAGTTGGCAGGAGCCCCAGGATAGCCAATTAGCATAGCACCACAGAGTGATGCCTTTCTGTCTTGTGTTTCTGTTTGCCCTAAAAAAAACAATGCAAACAAAAAATGCTCCCCTTAAACAAGCATTAAAACATTTACTCTATATATATATATATATATATATATATATATATATATATATATATATATATATATATATATATATATAACATATTACTGTTTGTTTGTTTGTTTTAATTTCTGGTGGTTCTATTCAGGTTTTTTATATGCAAATTAAAAATGCCAATAAAAAGCATGTGGCTGGAAATGCATCTATTGTACCAAGTTTAATGTACAAGATCTCAAATTTATTTATTTAATTCAAAAGTTTTCAAAATGGTCTTCACAAAAGTAATCATTATCTGAATTAAATCACACAACTTATATTAAATATAAAATTAGATGTTTGTTTTTTTAAATTACTGTTTTTGTATCTCAAAGGGAACTGTAGAGACCACTGTTCATGAGGACCTGGAAATGAGGAATATGAGCATCTACATCTGTCGTGAGCCAAATGCAGTAGGAATCATCATTGAGGGAGTACCAGTCCTTACTCATCTTGGAAACCTAGCCAAAGCATGCTGCCTACTTCTGGGGTTGACGTATGCACTTAATCTTGAGTATCCATCCAAACTTTCCAAAACATTTGAGGTGTTTCAAAGACTTTTTGTGGGACTCGACACACTGCGCCCAAAACCAACCCCCAAATTCATGACTCTCAAAAACAAGCTTCTAGCTTAGGCAGTGAGCCATGACTGTAAGCTTGCACTTTTGAACAGCTATTTTCTTGTGTCTGCTCAAAATCATTATACATTGTTCATTGAGTGGAATTCTTCAGAATGTTGTCCTGTTCAGGTTTTATACAAATCTCCAGGTCATCGTTTCTGGTGTGTAAATTAAGTTTTTTTTATGTTTTATACACACTAAATTGCCCCACTGTGAAGCTCTAGCTGGTCAGAAAGAGGGATCTGGGGCGGTATAGCTCGGTTGGTAGAGCGGCCGTGCCAGCAACTTGAGGGTTGCAGGTTCGATCCCGCTTCCGCCATCCTAGTCACTGCCGTCGTGTCCTTGGGCAAGACACTTTACCCACCTGCTCCCAGTGCCACCCACACTGGTTTAAATGTAACTTAGATATTGGGTTTCACAATGTAAAGCGCTTTGAGTCACTGGAGAAAAAGCGCTATATAAATGTATTTCACTTCACATCTGTGAGTTGTTTAAGTTAAAATGTTTCAAAATATACACACTGAAAGACACTATGGTGAAGGTGTTCTGCTTGTGAATTGTTACAGAAGTACAGATAATAAATAAATTGTTTTAGCAAGAAACTGTACTGTGAAGGTTCTAAGTAAAACTTGAGATGCTGAGGTCATGCATTCTTTTATGCACTAAATAAGTGAAGCGAATTACATTTATAAAGCGCTTTTTCTCAAGTGACTCAAAGCGCTTTACATTGTGAAACCCAATATCTAAGTTACATTTTAAACCAGTGTGGGTGGCACTGGGAGCAGGTGGGTAATGTGTAGGGATGCAAATTATCGATTATTTCATTAATTGATAGTTGATAACCTTATCGATCGATCATCGATTAGTTGATAAAGCGGCGTTTTCCCCCCATCTGAGATTTCCCCTCAATAAGGTACAAAATCAAAATCAAAATTTTGCTGGTATAAAATACAAAGGACATTGTATTCCCTAATCAAATGTTTATTTGATACAAAAGTAAGTCATCTTTGTAACATGAGGAATATAATATAAAGTGCACTTTAGTCTTGTCACACATGCAAGACTTGGTAGTGGCAGCAGCCATAATAGCTAGCTTTATTTTATATAATCCCTCTTGAACTGGGAAAGGTGCCTAATGCCTATCTGTCAACTTGAAAAAATACAAGGAAGACATCCCTGAAAATTGTAACAGCAGGCAGCAAATAAGTAAGCCTGTTGGCTGTTGCAGTCTGCTGCAGAACTTCACCTTTGGACTCAGGTGAGGCTGACAAGAACTGAAGTGAAAAAACATGTCACTCACTCACTACTGTAAAGACAAGAAAAATAAAGTAACATCAAGTGCACAACATGCACAATGCACATCTTAGTCTGTCTCACAAACTATTAGAAGGCTAGCAGCCTGCAAGCTGCAACATTAATTGAATCCCTCTTGAACTGGGAAAAGTGCCTATATGACAGTCAACTTGAAAAAATATAAGGCAGACATCCCTGAAATTGTAAGTAACAGCAAAATAAGTAAACCTAAGCCTGCTGCAGAAGAACAGTCATTGATTCAACTTAACATTTGGGCTCAAGTGAGGCTGACAGAAGAACTGAATGAAAAACATGTCACTGCATAAAATAAAATAAAGTGCATGCACTATGCCCATCTTAGTTTGTCTCTCACAAACTATTAGTGTAAACATTAATGTAATAATCAGTCAGCTTGAAACAGGCTGACAACAACTTCAAGTAAACATTCCTGAAAGACAATGGTGATCGTGATAGTAAAATATTAAGCAAGCCAAGTTTAGCCAACCCTGGCTACAACAATCAACTTAATATTTAGATCATCAGGCAGGTGGACAATTGAAATTTTAACAAAGGGAAAAGTCACATTTTAGAGAAGGCTCTCTGCCTCATACATGTAACATGGCCCATGGGTACAATTGCTTATTCATTTTTATTCAAGTATATGAGCATGTCTACATGCTCAGGTGTGAGCCGTGAGCGCAGCTTGGTTACAGTAAGGCCACATGCTGAGAACACGCGTTCAGAAGGCACTGATGTAGCAGGGATACACATGTATCGTTTTGCCACTTTTGCCAACCTCGGATACCTTGCTTCATTTTTTCCCCACCAATCTGTGGGATCAGAATCAAGGTTTGGCACAGCATCCTTCAGAAAACTGTCCAGCTCTCTCTCCACATCATTAGTGACCTGGTTGGTGTAGTAGGCACCCAGGAGTTGAACCATAGCAGATGTGTGTCTCTGTGGTGCAGCTTCCTGGACAGGCACGTCTGGCTGAGCCCCCTCCTCCTCCTCTCCAGTGGTACTGGCAGAGGCAGAGCTTGCTCCATCTGCTGTTGTGGATGTGGAGCTCACATCTTCTGTTTGAGCCAGTTCAAGCAGTTTGGCATTTGCTGAAATCCTCCTGGCTGGGCTGAGAAATGACAGGTGCTTGTGCCGAGGGTCCACCATCGTTGCTATCATTGGGGTTGATGTTAGGAAGTCATCAGATGCAATCTGTGTCAAATAAAAACAAATAAATAATATAACTTCAATTATTAATATAATAAGCAAGCAGTGCCACCTAACCTTACATGGGCAATGCATATTTTGTACAATGCTATGTATGTTTTGTATAGGTTATTTATTAGATGCTGCAATAATAATATTAATAATAGACATTAGCTGTTACCTTCATCCGTCTGCTCAGTGAAGCAGCCACTTTAGATTTGAATTCTGCCACTTTGCCTGAGTCTCCCTCGACTCTCTTCTTGAGGTGCACGTCGATTAAACCGAAGCTGATGGGATACGTGTTGGATATGGACACCTGAAGAAAAAAATATATATTAGTTGAGTTTAGTTCCTTTGTATAGAAAAGTTTCATAACAGTACAGATTCACAGGTTAGGTAAATAGGTACAAGGTCAACTAAAAGAAAGCTTACGTTTTCTTTCCCCCTCTTTTTTTTTACTCATAATATATGACATTGGAAATATATTACACAGAGAACAGTGATATGCATAAAGTAGCATTCAAATTCAAATGACAAAATCGTGCAAGGGGGGGGGGGGTAAAGTAATACTCTACCTCAGTCTCTGTAGACATCACGGTAGTTGCTGTCTTCAGAGCGACTAGAACAGGGCCCATTTCCTCCATGATTTTCCAGTGGTCGTCTCTGATCTCAAGTGTCCGAGCATCAGACAGCTTGGTGAACGTGCGGTCTGATAGTACGGCGCACACCGCCCACCGCTGCTCCACCAGTCTCGCAAACATGTCACAGACTGAATTCCACCTCGTTTTGCAGGATTGAATGAGCTGGTGGCGTTCCAAGCCCATTTGGCCTTGCTTGGTTTCCAGCGCTTTGGTGGCTTTAGTGCTGTGCTTAAAGTGTTTGACCAATCTTCCTGCAGCTGCGATGACTTGGTGCAGGGTCCCAGCGAAACCATCGTTGATGGCCAGTTGTAGGGTATGGGTGTAGCATGGAACAGAGGCCCAGTCGACTCGAGGTTGGCTGTTTGCTAAGACGATGTTACTCGCGTTGTCGTGAACACAGGCTATCACTCGCCCGGTCAGCCCCCATGCATGCACAATTTCATTCAGCCGTTCTGCTAAATTATCAGCCGTATGGCTCATCGGCATACTCTCTGTGGCTAGGACTGCCGACCTCATCAGCCAGTCCTCCATGTAGTGGCAAGTGACGGTGATATAGCTCTCTGTTGTATTTGACGTCCAACAGTCAGTGGTTATTGCTACATGCGTGTTGGCCAGTCGTGCTTTCAGCTCGGCTTTCTTTCTTTTGTAGCGAGCCTCTATGCGGGTTGTTATTGTTTCTCGAGAAGGGATTTGGTAGTCTGGCTCACAATAGTTCATCAACTCACGAAACCCCTTGCCATCCACAATGCTTATAGGCAGCATATCCTTTTCAACCATGTTGCAAATCCTCTGGGTGATGCCCTCTGCCCGTGCGTCATCACACACCGCTTTTCTTTTGGAAAACGCTTCGGCGACGGAGGGCTGGCCTGGCCGTGCTCCGCCTCCACTCTCTCCTCCAAGCACAGCGGCATGTAAACTTTTTAGGTGGTAATTTAACGAACTGGTTGAATTGTTGTACTTCAAAACAGCCTTACATATTTTGCACGTTGCATCGTCCTCTTTTAGGGTGAAATGTTCCCACACAGCACTTCTCTTGCGTCGCTTCATGTTTGTTTTTCTTCTCTCGCATGTGGACTCTCATGTGTACAGCGGACATGTAGGGCTGGTCACGTGATGGTGTTGCTGCTTGGAAAAAGTACAATAAGCAACAACTCCCTCGTGTGGACTAGCGAGGTATAAACTCAGCATTACCTTCACACAGAAAACCACCGCACCGACCGTGACAGAACGGAATTGTCAATTAATTGAAATCGTTAATTTTAATCGGGTAATTTCTTAACGGCAATTAATCGAAAATCGATTAATTGTTAACATCCCTAGTAATGTGTCTTGCCCAAGGACACAACGGCAGTGACTAGGATGGCGGAAGCGGGGATCAAACCGGCAACCCTCAAGTTGCTGGCACGGCCGCTCTACCAACCGAGTTATACCGTATACTGATGTTCTTGACTGTTAATACTCTCCAGCTTATTGACACGGTTTGGATATGGCTTGTGAAAATGTTTTAATAATATGTATACGGTTAAAAAAAGAAAACTACTGTGAAGGTGTTCTATACAGCACTTTAAAAAGTTGAGGTCATGCATTCTATGCACTAAATATGGATGTTGACTGTTCATACTGTCCAGCTCATTGCCACTGTTTTTATATGATAATGATTTAATAAAGGTTGGAATTTGATATGTCTTGATTTTTTTATTATTATTCTAAGTAATTATTTTAAGCGGTTTCCATTTTCAAAACAAAGAAAGGGTAAGTTGGTCAAAATTAATAAAATTGAGTACACAAATTATTTTTTCATTTAAATGTTACTTACTTTAATTAAGTCTTGTGTGTTTAATATGCTGATGTTTTTTACATTGATTTTACTCAATTTGTTGGCTTTACGTGTAAACGCAACTTAATCTTTTTGCATAAATCGAAATGCATATTATTAAGTTCTACTTACTCAAAATACCAATTAGTTTACTAAACTAACAAAAATTGCTTGGAAAATGTTGCCTTATTTTTATTGAGTTAGATCTAGGCAACAGTTTTTACAGTGTGGACAAGTCGCCACCTCATCGCAGCTATTTGAAGAAATATATCCCAAATTACAGTTTATTTTGTTTTTGATGGGTAAATTTGTTCTAATATACTCGGAAAAAATATCTAGTTGTGAACCTGAATTTTAGATATTTTAATTTTGCTTGGATTACTTTTTTTTCTCTCACCGTAGTAAACAATTGTATTGTGTATTGCAAAACGTGTGCTTTTTTTTTTTTTCACCCATTCATACTGTAAGTTTCTAAAAATAATTTATTTTGTCCAGCAAAACAATACCAGCATGTTATTTTTATTTACTCATTTATATTTCCTGTGGGCTACAAATGTCCACACACCATTCCTATAGGATCAAATAACTATATACAAATGTAATACAATTCTGTAAAATACTTTGTATATCAAATATAAATCAAAATGTATTAAATTTAATATAATTTCATTTCATTTAGACTCCGAGTGATTGACAGCGTCAAAGAGGTTTTAAAGGGTAACTGCACTTTTTGGAGAATTTTGCCCATCATTTACAATCCTTATGGGACCACATGTGCATTCTAAATAGTGAAACAATTCTAGTACATGGCGGCTAACAATGCAAGTAATGAGATTAATCTATTCCGCCTATAAAGTCCTCTAAAAATCAACCGAAAATCGGCAACAACATTTCATATACACGCTGTAAGTATACAGTATATGTAATCTAGTAAAATTCCCCCAAAAAGTGCAATTCCCCAGTTTTACGGCAAATTTAAATGAAAATATATCTATTTTTATTTTTATTTTTATTAAAACACTAGAAGAATTTGGACCACTGTGAACACACTGGCAGATCCTTGCATTGACATTTCAACCTTGCTAGCAAACATACAACTCTGGGGTCCAAACTTGTGATTTACATAACTAAGATGTCCCTCGAGGCACCCCTTTAAGTCTTCCCCATTTTGGCAGCTGCAAATTTTTTCTGCACTTATGTAACTACACAGCAGGGACAAGACATTTAAACAACGTTGGGAACTTGTTGAATTAGGTCCTGACACTGAGCAACTCAAACATAACGTTGAAACAACATGCTTTTTGACAACGTTTAATCAACGGTGGGTTCTGACGTTAATTTGACCATTGAATTTTGGTCATTTCCTAACCAATATTCTGCAACACAAATACAATGTTGAAACATCGTTTTTGACATTTATTCAATGTCAAGTTGTGACGTTGATTTGACCATTGAAATGTGGTCATTTCCCAACCAACAACGTGGGTCCAACGTTGGACATCAACGTTATCTGAATTTACAAACACAACTATTATGCAACGTTGTTTCAAAGTCAGTTTTATAGGACATGTATGTATAATCAACGTTGCATCAATGTCTTGTGCCTGCTGGGTAAGATGTTGCTGTAGCTTGTTTACTTCAGATGCAGTCAGTAGTCATTTGTTCAACTTCTTCAGTTATACTAGTGGTGTTCCTCAAGGTTTCATTTTAGGTCCTCTCTTTTTCATCATTTCGGTTATTCAACTGGTGGCCAGTTAAAAAAATATATTGTGAAAAACTCACATTTTAGCAGAAGTTCCTTCAATACAGCAGAGCGCTCCTGTAACTCTGGCACAATAAATCAAATGTCTTCTGTAAACCGTTGGCCAACCAAAAAGTTACTTTTTGGTTGGCCAACGGTTTACGTTGTATTGCGCACCCTGACGTCAAGTGTGGGAGTCGATTCTGAAGTATGAAGTAAAGAGACGTAACTTCATCACCTCGCCTGGTTATTGACTCCAACCCAGAATATTACACTGCACATACCTATGCTCCTTCAAAGGCTGTGCAACTGGCTGCAAAGCATTGCACTTTCAAATACAACAATGAGTAGAGAGGAGTGTTATGTGTATATGTGTAAATAAATGAACACTGAAATTCAAGTATTTATTTCATTTATATGTATATATATATATATATATATATATATATATATATATATATACATATATATATATATATATATACATATATATATATATATATATATATATATATATATATATATATATATATATATAAAATACATATTTATATATAGCTAGAATTCACTGAAAGTTAAGTATTTATTTTATATATATATATATATATATATATATATATATATATATATATATATATATATATATATATATATATATATATAAGAAATACTTGAATTTCAGTGAATTCTAGCTATGAATATACTTTCCTGCATGTAGTGTTTTAGTTCTGGTCTTGCACTCCTATTTTTGTGGCTTTTCCTCTTTTGTTGGTATTTTCCTGTAGCAGTTTCATGTCTTCCTTTGAGCACTATTCCCCGCACCTGCTTTGTTTTAGCAATCAAGACTATTTAAGTTGTTTTTATCTTTCCTTGTGTGGACATTGTTGATTGTCATGTCATGTTCGGATGTACTTTGTGGACGCCGTCTGCTCCACGTGCTTTAAGTCTTTTGTTTACTTTGCAGCCAGTTCAGTTTTAGTTTCGTTCTGCATAGCCATCCCTAAGCTTCAATGCCTTTTCTTAGCGGCACTCGCCTTTTGTTTATTTTTGGTTTAAGCATTAGATGCCTTTTTACCTGCACACTGCCTCCCGCTGTCGCCTGCATATTGTGATCACAACAACAAACCATGTTCCCGACATCTACAAAGCAATTAGCTACCTGCCGCCACCTACTGATATGGAAGAGTATTACACGGTTACTCTGCCGAGCTCTAGACAGCACAGACACTCAACAACGGCACATTATTTGCAGATTATAATTACTGGTTTGCAAAAAAATTTTTTAACCATCCATCCATTACATCCTTTTTAACCCATCCATCCATCCCATCCATTTTCTACCGCTTGTCCCTTTCCAATGAGGTGAAATTACATAATCTCCCACGGCGCACCAGACTGTATCTAATGGTACACTAGTGTGCCTCGGCACAGTGGTTGAAAAACACTGCTCTAGGCAATATACAAAATAAGACTAATAGTGAAGGGAGAAGTCCGTGCCCTGCACTGCAAAAAGTCAGTGTTCAAAAACAAGAAAAAAATATTTAAAAATGAGGGGTATTTTATTTGAACTAAGCAAAATTATCTGCCAATAGAACAAGAAAATGTGGCTTGTCAAGACTTTCCAAAACAAGTAAAATTAGCTAATTTCAATTAACCCCAAAATACCTTAAAATAAGTATATTCTCACTAATAACAAGTGCACTTTTCTTGACAGAAAAAAAAGAGACCTTTTTTCTCCATATGTTGAAAAATATTTTTAAATTAAGTAAATGCTAGTGCCATTATCTTGACATAATGACACGCTCGGTTTTACATTTCTTGAAACCAGCAAACTTATACTTAAAACTAGTTTATTTTTCTTCATGGAAAGGCAACAAGGCAACCGCTTGTTAATCTCGGGGTCTACTAGCCGCTCAGGCAAATCATATTGTCTAAAAATGCATTTTTCCATCGATAACATGACATCATCGCGCCAAGAGCGTGCTCTTTCAGTCAATTAGTGCACATATATACAGCCCGGCCCCCGGCCAAAAATTTTTTATTTGTAATTTTGAAGAACTCATCTGAATGTGCATGAACTATTTCTGTTCAAAATGGTTAGAAATGTCACATGTTAAATGATTGTACTGTGCCAACTGTACTACTATATGAGTACATCTTTTCTATTGTTTCATTGAAAATAAAACAGCAAAGTCCATTTGGCTGTCATCTGTTTTAATTATGAGACACAATTGTGTCAAAGTCATGATTTTTTATTTCATCCTTGAAATAAGAAATTATTACTTTAAAAAAGTAGTTTTATACTTGTGAGTGTTGATGACACAGCTTTGCAACAGTTGATATTCTAGTTTCAAGCATGTTTTACTCAATATAGGTCATCAAATCTCAGCAACAAGCTGTAATATCTTACTGAGATATTTTAGGACCAAAACCCTTAAAACAAGTAAAACACTCTAACATAATATCTGCTTAGTGAGAAGAATTATCTTATTAGACAGAAAATAAGCAAATATCACCCTTATTTGAGATTGTTAATCTTACTTAGATCTCAGTTTTTGCAGTGTGGTTCTTAACTTTTTGGAAATGTGGCCCACAAAACTATTTAGTTTATGCCTGTCCATACACACCATTCCTATAGTATCAAACAACTGCAGAGTTAACCCTTTAGAAAGGCAGAATTTTTTTAGCTCCACTTCTTCATAAATAAAAGTGGTATTATTTCGAGAGGAACGTCATCAAGTCATGAGAGATTGTGAATGATTTTCTGAGGAAGCTATTAGCCGAGCGGGGGGAAGGGGAAATTACAGCTAAAAAATGGTATTTGCATGAGCTCCTGTGCCGGAATGTGATAAAGAGATGAGCGCTGCTAATCTCAGCAGCAGCGTATCTATTATAAGAGCTGCAAATGACAGAATTGTTAGTCCACTCAGCCCTGAAGACATTCATGTGTACGTTTTTCATCCAGACCCAATGTGACACTAGGGTGACGTGAGTGAGCACATTAAACACATTTAGCAAAAATATCCTTAGCTTAACTGCATGCATCATTCATTCAGATAAAAAACAGCAGCAAAGGATGCGAGAACAAGCGTGAGACGGGAAGAAGGACTCAACACCAGCAGGAAGCAGACCCGCGACCTCTCCCAAGGCCTCGTGCCGCTTTGTTGCCGTGACCTCAATTAGCATCAGCTGGTGCTGAGCGTTTAGGCGGACGACAGCAACACGATCACACACATGCCCGCCTAAATGCCACAGACGAGCTGGCATTTGAGGGAAGGTTTTTATCTTCACTGCAGGCTTTTGTCCACCATGAAATAATACAACCTGGATGCATATCATACATCATCCCTACTAATAGGTGGGACTAATCTGGGACTTTATATGCGAGACATGCGGGTCAATCTTCTCAAGGAGGGTTTTTACATGGGAACGAATGGCGGTTAGCCGGCTGCCAAACATCATTTGAACGCAAATTCGTCCAAAATCTGCTGAAAAATTTGTCACAAAACGCAAAACTCAGTCATGCATGATGCAAGTTGATCAATATATTGGGGACTTTTTTTGTCCTTTCAGGTATATTTTTTTCTTATTTTTGGTTGTGGTACTAGAGATTTTTCCTCAGAGAGTTTTTTTCAAGTTTCATTTAAAAGTTTTCATTTTAAATGCTTTCATATATACAATGACACATTATAAAATTTTAGCCCATTAGAGTAACTAAAAAGCTGTATTTTATGCTGCAGCTGTTACATATACTGTAATATTGTTCATGGTAATTGTTATATATTGTATATATTATATAAACATATAATATAATATATCAATATATATCATATACTGTATACATAATATATTAATATTACCTATATGTTATATTTTATATTGCTACTACAGTACATTTTTTAGTCTAATTTATACCTGCATTATCCTTTCCATCCTTACCCTTTCCATCCTTTGTAACTGAGCTACTGTGTGGAACAATTTCCCTTGTGGATCAATAAAGTTTGTCTAAGTCTAAAGGTCCAAACAGTCCTCAGGGAGTTAATAGTGTATATACAAACATTTTGGATTTATATTTTTTTCCACTTTTTTGCTCAAATCAACTTTAGTCCTAAATAAAAATGGCAAAAATGTCATGTTTTTTTTTTTTTTTTTTTAATTATTTCAATCCTTTGATTTGATCTAATAATGTTGTTGCTTTTTTTGTTTTTGTTTCTTTAATTTGTATAACATGAGTTATCAGCCAGATAGTAAATGTTAAAGGGCTGGGGCACTGGGAGAAAGATCAGGCATAATAAATATACATATTTTACATAAACTGAAACATTTTATAGTTTTTTGACCAGTTGCATGTTTTTATGTTAATATTGTAGGTAATTTATATTTTTAACTGTGGTGTGTGACTGCTGCTGTTTTCATTGTTGTATGTATTTCTGTAACTTTGTTTTGCTGCCCCCTAGGCCAGGTCACGCTTGAAAAAAAGATTTTAATATAAAAAAGTTTGTACCTGGCAAAGCAAATAATTAATTTTGAAGCAATGTTATATTTTCTGTAGGGTGAGGCTACACATTTTATAGCAGATTAGAATCAAAAGTCCCCATTGACTATCATTTTAACTACTATTTTTAACTGTACAGTCATTACACAATACAATCAAAAGTTTTCTAATTTCAGGGTTTGATTTTGGGGAAAAAAGAGTACACTTTGTTATATTTACTGTTTGGACTTACATGGTACAATCAAGTGTTTCTTACAGGACTTTGATGCTGTGGTGGCAGGGGTTGGCAACCCAAAAGGTTGAAATTGGACCAAAAATACAAAAAAACTAATCTGTTTGGAGCCGCAGGAAAACAAAAGCCATATAAGTCTTATGATAAAGGCAACACACGATGTAGGTGTCTATATTTGCAATAATAGCCTACAATCAAAATGACTATCTGTCGCAGGCTGACGCAAATTTTTGTTGACAGAAATGTTGAATTTATATTTATTCTATGCATTTTTAAAACATTGGAAATTATTAGTAAAATGGAGGCTTCTCAGAGGGTGAGATAACTCCTGGAAGTTACTGACTTAGAATGGCCAAAGGTTAAGATGTGTGTGTCCAAGTTAAAGGAAACGGCAGGTTGTCTTCTTCTAATGGATTTATTACAATCTTTGCAAGCTGGGTAACATTTGCTGTGGTCTGGAACAAAATGGCACACAAACAACTATCAAAAATGCTGCCAATATTACATACAGATAATGTGTCTTGAGACAATTTAAATACACAAAGGACATAAGTAAAGGAAATTAAATGAGCTCAAATATACCTACAAACGAGGCCTAATGATGCAATGTGTACATACAACTAGCCTAATTAGCATGTTAGCATCGATTAGCTTGCGATCATCCACTGACCAAACATACCTGATTAGAGGTCCAACAAGTCAATAACATCAACAAAACTCACATTTGTGCATTCATGCACAGCATAAGTAATGTAAACAAACTACGTGAGTTCAAAGACCGCCAAAATTAGTATGACAAAACGGCGCTCGCCAAATACTTTCTTCAGTGAAGCATGTTTAATTTAAACAGTGGGATTTCTAACAATTAGGCAGGTTTGTGTCATGTGTGTCCTCTTACAGAAACCATATTAAAACAAAAAATATATTTTTTTACCCATCTTTTACCATTTTCATACATTTTTAAAAAGCACCAGGGAGCCTCTCTCCCCCTACCCCAAGCCTCTCCTTCCAAACAACCAACATGGTCATCCCACCATCTCCTGGACAGTACCTCTCCCTAGCGGACTCTGATGTTCTCTTTGGTTGAAGTGGGCTACACATTATCCACCTTAATGTGAACAGCCTCACTGGAACCAAACTAGACCAAATCAGAGAAATGTTCCATAACAACAAGGTAAAAATCCTGTGTTTATTGATATTGTTATATACAGCTGAAATGGACCAAAAGGAATCGTCTGATTCTGATGAATTCATCATTTACCGAGAGGACGACTTTCTGACTGTGGGACATGGCGGACAAAAGCTTGACTTTGTATGGACAATTTGGTACACTTTTAATTTTTACATCATACCGTTTTGTAAATAATTGCTTTGTATTTCAACCACATACTTTTTACTAAAATAATTTTGACCGAACATTGTCTGTTTATTTATATGGTATCAGTATAGAAATATAGTAACACACTCCTCCATACGTCATCAGCCTGATTTGTATAAACTACCTGTCTGAACTGTGAAATGTGGTGGAAACACAAACCACACACTTCAACAGGAACCCATAGATCCAGGAACCAGAGGTTCCAGGAGCCAAACCTTATGGTGGAAAAGGGCCTATTGATTCATGTTGATGTCGTATCGAATTAATATCGGTATCGACCAATTCTAAAGGCTCCAATGTCGGTATCACGACACACATATTAGACATGTTCAAAAATAAGTTGTGTGAGGCACATTTGCAATACAAATCTCCACACTTTGGTCAACATGTCCGAAACAAATAAATCATAACTATAACAAACTTGTTTTTACCAATCATTTATAGTGTTGACTTACTTTTCACGCCTGTATGACGACTCAAAATGTTCCAAATGAGAGCTGTGAGGTGCGTCTGTAAAGGAAATGCCCCTTTGTCTTCCGACCTTCTTTTAAAAGTGTCTTTTACTTATTATAAGTTTTACTTTCAACAAGGGTTAACTTATTTTTTTACATTTAAACACATCTCAAAGTGCTACAATAACAAAACAACATTTAAAGCAATCAAAGTTTAGCCATTTAAACCGATAAAATATTAAAACTAAAACGCATAAATGTCCCCCAATCAGCCAACAAAGTTGGTATTATCCATCATTGAGTTTATTTTGATTGTTATGTCTTAATACGTTGGCCACTTGTTGCTAGGCAGAATTGCTAGTCCTACCACCCATAAGTTAATGGAATAACTTTAATATACATTCCAGTTTATTCATTTTTACTGCTTCTTTAAGAGAAGCCACCACTGCATTTAAGTTTGATTGAATATGTTTTTTACAGTGTTGGTTTTCCAGACACTTTTTATGACCTTGCTAACGGCCCACCGGAGTCCTTTGTTGGATGCTGGCTGAACAACATGGCGAGAGGAGACATGGAGCAAGTGCTTACTACGTGTCCTTGACAAGATATCCATTTTAATGCGGTGTAAAGTCATCGCAAACCAACTGTGTGATTGTGTTTAGCGCAGCTGCGTTTGGACGCACAATTCTGCTCGCTCACACGTCCGCATATTGGCGGCCCATGCTGAAGTCAACAGGGGTTACGTCGTGACCACAGATGCTATTAGCCCTGATTCAAAGTGCATACATGCATGAACGACATGGCACTGTAGATCACGGGTGTCAAACTCAAGGCCCGGGGGCCAGATGTGGCCCGCTACTTCATTTTATCTGGCCCTTGAAAGCCTGGAAATAATATGTATCAATAAAGTACTCTAACTTCTCTTACTAAATGTATTCTCTCTTTCTATTTTGGGAGGGAAAAAAACAAGTACTCCATCTAATCACAAATTATGTTAAAGGCCTACTGAAATTAATTTTTTTTATTTAAACGGGGATATCAGATCTATTCTATGTGTCATACTTGATCATTTCGCGATATTGCCATATTTTTGCTGAAAAGATTTAGTATAGAACAACGACGATAAAGATTGCAACTTTTGGTATCTGATAAAAAAAAGGCTTGCCCCTACCGGAAGTAGCGTGACGTAGTCAGTTGAACATATACGCAAAGTTCCCTATTGTTTACAATGATGGCCGCATGAAGTGAGAGAGATTCGGACCGAGAAAGCGACAATTTCCCCATTAATTTGAGCGAGGATGAAAGATTTGTGGATGAGTAAAGTGCAAGTGAAGGACTAGTGGGGAGTTGAAGCTATTCAGATAGGGAAGATGCTGTGAGAGCCGGGGGTGACCTGATATTCAGCTGGGAATGACTACAACAGTAAATAAACACAAGACATATATATACTCTATTAGCCACAACACAACCAGGCTTATATTTAATATGCCACAAATTAATCCTGCATAAAAACACCTGCGTGTTTGTTACGCTAGCTCCTAGCTCCTCTGCTAGCTCCTAGCTCCATAGAACACTCCAATACAATTCAAACACCTGATCAACACACACAATCACTCAGCCCAAAAGACCGTTCACCTAACCCAAGGTTCATAAAGCTTATATATTTTTAAAAAGTTACGTACATACGCAAAAAAAAGTTGCGCACATACGGTCAAGTGATCAAATGTTTAGAAGCCAAAGCTGCATACTCACAGTAGCACGTCTGCGTCTTTGTCATCCAAATCAAAGTAATCCTGGTAAGAGTCTGTGTTGTCCCAGTTCTCTACAGGCGTCTGTGTATCGAAGTCAAAAGTCCTCCTGGTTAGAGTCTCTGTTATCCGAGTTCTTCCATCTTGACTGCATCTTCCGGGAATGTAAACAAAGAAGCGCCGGCTGTGTACTGTTGTTGCTGACTACGTTCGAAAAATACGTCCATTTCGCACCGACAACTTTCTTCTTTGCTTGCTCAGCTTCCTTCTCCATAATGCAATGAACGTGATTGCAACAGATTCACGAACACAGATGTCCAGAATACTGTGGAATTATGAAATGAAAACAGAGCTTTTTCGTATTGGCTTCAATGTGTAAGGCATACCCGTGTTCGCCGGTCTACGTCACGTGCATACGTCATCCTCAGAGGCGTTTCGAACCGGAAGTTTAGCGGCAAATTTAAAATGTCACTTTATAAGTTAACCCGGCCATATTGGCATGTGTTATAATGTTAAGATTTCATCATTGATATATAAACTATCAGACTGCGTGGTCGGTAGTAGTGGGTTTCAGTAGGCCTTTAACGTAATTATTGTCTAATCATGCAAAAATATATTACCAAACATTAAAACCACTTTTTAAATATAAATAAATACTAATAATAATGATTTCAAAGCAAGTTATCCATCAAACTGTGCAATGTAAAAGTAGCAGTAGATTTCATGGTAAAATTGTGAAATTTACTGCGGTTTTTACAGTATTTTTCTCTAAATGAAAAAAAATGTACTTTTTTTTACTGTAATAAACTGTGGTGCCGTTTTGGCATTTACAGTAATACACCGAAAAATCTACAGTTGTTGATTTGCGGTTAAAAACAAACAAACAAACTGGCAGCTCAGGTGCCAAAATGTTACTGTAAAATTGCAGTTTTTTTATTTTTAATAAAAAAACAAATGTAAATGTTACAGTAAAATTCTGGCAACTGAGCTGCCTTTTTCTTACCATAAAAACAGCAGTACTGTTTTTCCATTTACAGTAATACACACTAAATTTTGAGGTGAAATAATTGCAACTTACCATATTTTTTTTACATTTTAGTTTTAAAAAAATCTACTAATTAAATGCATAAAACAATTTAGTAATAATAGTATTCACTTGGCCTCTGGGGCCAAACATAACTGCGATGTGGCCCTCAGTGAAAACGACTTTGACACCTCTGCTGTAGATGATCATTTATGCTAGCATGGTACTTTAAAGGGGACATATCATGCAAAACAAAATGTTCTTACCTATTATTACCTGGTTTTGTATATTTGGATTTGCATTAGTGCCGCAAATTTGAAATCAAACCGTGGAGGCATGGCGGGGATATTTACAAAACAATCTTTCTTTTCTTCCTACTTCCTCCAAACTTTGCGCAAGTCCGCCATTGTAGTCCGACGTTGTTGTCAAAAAGCTCTGTCCTTTTGTCTATCCCAGGGGTCGGCAACCCAAAGTGTTGAAAGAGCCAAATTGGACCAAAAATACAAAAAAAAATCTGTCTGGAGCCGCAAAAAATTAAAAGCCTTCCATAAGTGGTATAATGAAGTCAACACATGATATAAGTGTCTATATTAGCTATATTAGCCTACTATAAAAATATGACTATGTGTCGCAGGCTGACACAAATCTTTGTTGAAAGAAATGTTGAAATGTAATATTTATTCTACACATTTTTATAACATTGGAAAACATTAGTAAAACTTCTCTGAAGGTGAGATAACTCCTGTAAATGACTTGCTTTTAATGGCCAAAGGTATAGATGTGTGTGTCCAAGGTAAAGGAAACTGCAGGCTGTCTTCTTCTAATGGATTTATTAAAATTTTTGCAAGCTAGGTAATGTTTGCTGTGGTCTGGAACAAAATGACATACACACAACTATCAGAAATGCAGGCAATATTACATACAGATAATGTCATGAGAAATGCTGCTATAAATTAAATACTCAGAGGACATAGGAAATTGAGCTCAAATATACCCACTACAGTGAGTTCAAGGACCTCCAAAATTAGTAGGACAAAACGACGCTCGCCAAATACTCTCATCAGTGAAGCATGTTTGATACAAACAGTGGGATCGGCAACAGAATTGTTCAAATAAAACAGAAACTAAAGTTACAAACATTTACCTAAGAACCCTCATCAACAACTTTTTTGTGTACTGCTGTTAACCAGGCAAAAACATAATTAAAAGACTAATAAATCATACATTAGTTGTCATGGTACTCTCTTAAGATGATAGTTATTACAGTAAAGGGATTAAATGACTTTAATGATTTACAGCAGCCACAAAAAACACAGTCAACTCTAAAGCAATTGTATTCTAATAACATTGTTTTATTTTTAAGATTTGTGTTTTTGTTATGAGGTTAAGTTACCATGTAATAACAAGTGTGTTGTAGGAAAAGCAAACAAAAAGATGCTGAATCACAGCATCAAATTAAAAATATATTGATGAGTCAATTTGGAGTAATATAAACATGACATATTAATGACAGCTTGAGCAGGTGTGACATATTTGACACTCATAAAGAAATATTGTGGTCAGCTTGCTTGCAAATAATGTTATCATGTAACCAATGTACTTCCTCCAGGAATTGACCCTGAGTCAACAATGTGACAGTCCTGTGTCTACATCTGTTGTTCTCTTGTGATCACATGTGCGCTAGAAATTCAACTTTTATTTCAAGTCCTTCTATCTGGTGGGGCACTGCTCTCTAATGCATATTATAGCAGACAAAAATGCCAAAATATTCCATATAGGGCCGCACGCTAAAAAAAAATCAAAGCACACGAGGGCCATTTTGATGTTTTCATTTTTAAAACATTTACAATATATTGATTTTTTTAACCTTTAGGGCTCTGCTCAAGTTTGGTCACGGGGACATGGACTAGTCTCAGTCATAACAATTTTAAAAAGAAGTCACATATTAGTATTTTGTTTTCAACCCCTAAATCTTTAAGTCGACTTCAGATCCATTTGTTGATAGAAAATTATATTTTTGATGTATTATGCCTTTTTTTGTTAAAACATTTTTTGTTTTTTATGGCAAAAACACAAAATATGCAACATTTACCCCTTAAAAAATATCAAAGTGGGATAGTTGATAGTTGGAGCCTTAAATAGGTCAATAGTTCATAACAACATTGATTTTAATTCATTATTGTTTTTTAAGCAATTATGTTTTTGGCAAATCCCACTAAAATTCTTAGGGATCCAAATAGTGTTCTACTCATAATAGTGTTGCGAAAAAGTCATACAATATTTTTAATTTTTTTTAATTTTCAAGGCATAAATCTTGAGATGAACTTAAGATCTATCCGTCAAGTTTATTTATTTACTTCCGTTTGTTTGTTTTGTGCCCTTTTTGTGCCTTTAATGGCAAACACACAAAATATGCAACATTTTTTTTCAAAAAATGTTGTGTGGAATATTTCATTGGAAATAATTGGAGCCTTCAATAGGTCAATAATTCCTAACAACATTAATTTTGATTCATTATTATTTTTTGAGCAATGACAGTTTCAAAGAAAAACAACAACATATAATACACCTTTGTGATATTAGAGTCAACGTTGCCACTTTTTCTCGTTACATTTCAGCTGTTTGCTATTTTATTCCACTTTTTGATGTGTTTTTTTTTTGTAATAGTACTTTAACAGGTTGTTAAAAAATATCAAAGTTTGAGTCTTAAATAGGTCAATAGTTCATAACATTGATTTTAATTCATTATCAATCAATCAATCAATCAATGTTTATTTATATAGCCCTAAATCACAAGTGTCTCAAAGGGCTGCACAAGCCACAACGACATCCTCGATTGTTTTTTAAGCAATTATAATTTGGCAAATCCCACTAAAATTCTTAGGGATCCAAATAGTGTTCTACTCATAATAGTGTTGCGAAAAAGTTTCTATTTTTTTATTTTCAAGGCATAAATCTTGAGATGAACTTAAGATCTATCCGTCAAGTTTATTTATTTATTTTCGTTTGTTTGTTTTGTGCCCTTTTTGTGCCTTTAATGGCAAACACACAAAATATGCAACATTTTTTTTCAAAAATTATTGTGTGGAATATTTCATTGGAAATAATTGGAGCCTTCAATAGGTCAATAATTCCCAACAACATTGATTTTGATTCATTATTATTTTTTGAGCAACGACAGTTTCAAAGAAAAACAACATCATATAATACACCTTTGTGATATTACAGTCAGCCTTGCAACTTTTTCTCGCTACATTTCAGCTGTTTGCTATTTTATTCCACTTTTTGATGTGTTTTTTTTTGTAATAGTACTTTAACCGGCCGTTAAAAAATATCAAAGTGGGATAGTTGATAGTTGGAGCCTTAAATAGGTCAATAGTTCATAACAACATTGATTTTAATTCATTATTGTTTTTTAAGCAACTATAATTTGGCAAATCCCACTAAAATTCCTAGGGATCCAAATAGTGTTCTACTCATAATAGTGTTGCGAAAAAGTTTTTATTTTTTTTATTTTCAAGGCATAAATCTTGAGATGAACTTAAGATCTATCCGTCAAGTTTATTTATTTATTTTTGTTTGTTTGTTTTGTGCCCTTTTTGGGCCTTTAATGACAAACACAAAATATGCAACATTTTTTTTTCTAAAATTATTGTGTGGAATATTTCATTGGAAATAATTGGAGCCTTCAATAGGTCAATAATTCCCAACAACATTGATTTTGATTCATTATTATTTTTTGAGCAACGACAGTTTCAAAGAAAAACAACATCATATAATACACCTTTGTGATATTACAGTCAGCCTTGCAACTTTTTCTCGTTACATTTCAGCTGTTTGCTATTTTATTCCACTTTTTGATGTGGTTTTTTTTGTAATAGTACTTTAACAGGCCGTTAAAAAATATCAAAGTGGGATAGTTGATAGTTGGAGCCTTAAATAGGTCAATAGTTCATAACAACATTGATTTTAATTCATTATTGTTTTTTAAGCAATTATAATTTGGCAAATCCCACTAAAATTCCTAGGGATCCAAATAGTGTTCTACTCATAATAGTGTTGCGAAAAAGTTTTTATTTTTTTTATTTTCAAGGCATAAATCTTGAGATGAACTTAAGATCTATCCGTCAAGTTTATTTATTTATTTTTGTTTGTTTGTTTTGTGCCCTTTTTGGGCCTTTAATGGCAAACACAAAATATGCAACATTTTTTTTCCTAAAATTATTGTGTGGAATATTTCATTGGAAATAATTGGAGCCTTCAATAGGTCAATAATTCCTAACAACATTGATTTTGATTCATTATTACTTTTTGAGCAATGACAGTTTCAAAGAAAAACAACCACATATAATACACTTTTGTGATATTAGAGTCAATATTGCCACTTTTTCTCGTTACATTTCAGCTGTTTGCTATTTTATTCCACTTTTTGATGTTTTTTTGTTGTAATAGTACTTTAACAGGCCGTTAAAAAATCAGCCTGTAAATATTGAAAGCAACCCATGCAAGTAGACTTTTATTTAAAGGCGTTAACTTGGAAGTGCTATAATCGATCTACTTGTAGAAGAATCCACCAATAAGTATTTATAAAAATACATTTACGATTTCTAGGACACAAAAAAGCACCAAATCATAATTTTTGACGTATGTGACCATTCTCTCGTATCGTAAAGTGACAACTCAACACAGCGCGTGCAAGTAGGCGGGACTTCCGGTCGAGCAGACCCGGAAATCGAGGATGTGCGCGTCTCCTGCTTGACGTTGCATCCATATGCTCGCCGCACAAACACGTTTTCATGTAAATTAGGTCCTTATTAAAAAGAGAACCCTTTATTATTTACCGCAATGTTATCGTTTGATTTTCTCGACGATGTCCGTCGCATGAACAAGCGGCAGGTTGGTACAAACTCGTCATGGTTGTGATGACTATTGTATGGGAAGAGACCACCTTCTTAGCTAACGGTCACTAGCCTTCGAGCGCCTTTTTATAAAACAAACTACACTCACGTCGGCGCTCTTTTTGTCACTTGCTTGCCACATTTGAAGCTACACGTCTGCAACTTTTCAACATGCAATAGCTGCTTGGTCGTGCAAGTCAATTTAAGCTTGAAAAGCAGGTTTGGGCAACAGCTAGCAAGCCATTTCCCATGGCATTGTTAGCTAAAGTTCAGCCCACTTAGGACTATGTATCTTAAACCATGCTCAGCTGCTTAAACACCACGTATCAGTAACCAGTTGTATACTAACATATATGTTGCTTCTATCTTTATTGCAGCTCTATTACCAAGTGCTCAACTTTGGTATGATAGTTTCCTCTGCTTTGATGATATGGAAAGGACTCATGGTTGTCACCGGCAGTGAGAGTCCTATTGTTGTCGTACTCAGGTGAGTTCTGCAAACTTGACACAATGTACACTAGTGTACCGGGAAATACAGTCTGGTGTGCCGTGGGAGATTATGTAATTTCACCTAATTGGGTTAAAAAATCTCCAAAAACATGCACCTGGGGATAGGTTGGCAACACTAAATTGGCCCTGGTGTGTGAATGTGAGTGTGAATGTTGTCTATCTGTGTTGGCCCTGCAATGAGGTGGCGACTTGTCCAGGGTGTACCCCGCCTTCCGCCCGATTGTAGCTGAGATAGGCTCCAGCAGCCCCGCGACTCCGAACGGGACAAGCGGTAGAAAATGGATGGATGGGTTAAAAAATATTTTTTATAATTATAATCCGCAAATGTGCCGTTGTTGAGTGTCTGTGCTGGTTAGAGCTCGGGAGACTAACTGTGTAATACCTCTCCATATCAGTAGGTGGCAGAAGGTAGCTAATTGCTTTGTAGATGTCGGGAACATGGTTTGTTGTCGTGATCGCAATATGCAGACGACAGTGGGAGGCAGGTTTGAGTTTGAGTTTATTTCGAACATAAAAAGGTACCGTATTTTTCGGACTATAAGTCGCAGTTTTTTTCATAGTTTGGCCAGGGGTGCGACTTATACTCAGGAGCGACTTATGAATGAAATGATTAACACATTACCGTAAAATATCAAATAATATTATTTAGCTCATTCACGTAAGAGACTAGACGTATAAGATTTCATCGGATTTAGCGATTAGGAGTGACAGATTGTATAGCATGGTCTATATGTTATAGTTATTTGAATGACTCTTACCATAATATGTTACGTTAACATACCAGGCACGTTCTCAGTTGGTTATTTATGTGTCATATAACGTACACTTATTCAGCCTGTTGTTCACTATTCTTTATTTATTTTAAATTGCCTTTCAAATGTCTATTCTCAGTGTTGGGTTTTATCAAATAAATTTCCCCCCAAAAATGCGACTTATACTCCAGTGCGACTTATATGTTTTTTTCCTTCTTTATTTTGCATTTTCGGCCGGTACCACTTATACTTATACTATACGATTTATACTCCGAAAAATACGGTATATAATGCTTAAACCAAAAATAAACAAAAGGCATTGAAGCTTAGGGATGGCTATGCAAAACTAAACTAAAACTGAACTGGCTGCAAAGTAAACAAAAACAGAATAAATAAGATAAGGCTCAGAATGGTTTCTTAACAAAACCTTTCCACATATAAAGTGCTTTTTTTGATTGATTTATTGAGACTTTTATTAGTAGATTGCACAGTACAGTACATATTCAGTACAATTGACCACTAAATGGTAACATCCCAATAAGTTTTTCAACTTGTTTAAGTCGGGGTCCACGTTAATCAACATTAAACTGCCTCAAGTTGTTGCTCAGATTAAATAAAATGACAAAACTTTTCTTCTACATATAAAAAGTGCAACGTTAAACAGTTTCAAGTCAACTCAGCCTCAGATTAACTTTTCTTCCCCCCCCCAAGCCTGGCTAACTTGGCAGTAAGAGGATATATGGGCTCATTGTTCTTCCACCATAGAAGTGGGTCAAAATCAAATTTTTATTGCAAAATGGACTTATATCTGCTGCTATAAAAACATTTGTTATTGCTTTAGCCCTACCTGACTCGCCGAGGAGAGGCTGCTTGAATGCCGTGGTGACTCTACAAATGGGTTAGCATGTGTAATGAGAGTAGCGTATGTGTGTGTGTGGCCCTTTAATATGTGACAGCATGTGAGGTGAGTGTGTGCGCGAGCGAGGTGAGGGAGCGGTAGCGTGAGTGCGGGGAGTGGCTAGTGTTTTGTTTGATTGGCTGTGTGCAAACCTCAATAAAGCCACGATTTGCAACTAATCGCCGGACTCGTCATTTACCCTGGAGTCCGGAGCTGTGGAGACCCACTGCCGGGTAGAGTGAAGGGTGTTGCCCCCGAGAATACATCGGCCCTGGAGGAGTGTCTCCCCTGTGCTCCTCGACTACGGTCTGGGAGCGGGAAGCAGGAAAGGTGCAACACATGTTTGACGTGTTGTCAGAAGCAGCTGCTGAACAATGTCGGCAAACCTCCGTCCTCCATTGTTGTATCGCGCAGCCAAAGTGTTCCCAAACGGGAACCAAACGAGGCAGGAGGGTCTTCCAGCTCTGGCTTTTCCATGTTGTCCTAGCCCGGTCGCTTCTAGCATGTGTACTTGTTCAGTACACCTCCGAACCCAACCGAAACCCCCGTACCGAAACGGTTCAATACAAATACACGTACCGTTACACCCCTAATATATATATATCTTAGGTGTGTAACGGTATTGTAGATACCGCATTATTTCGGTTTCAAAGTCTTCACAATAATACCGGGACGCCTGGCGGTATTAAACAAAAACTTGGTGTGTAGTTGTTTTCCGGCGCTTTCGCGTTGTCCATGTCTGAAAATAAACTACATCTCCCAGAATTCTCCAAGGTAGGGGCGTGTAATGACGTAAGCAGGAAGTGAAGTGCATTCGCATTCAATAAGAGGAATTGTTTTTGGTGACATTTCCTGAAAAATGTAATCAAAATCTTTCCACAACTATTTGACTTACGTTGCTAACAAACAGACAAACCCTGCCCACACAGCAAAAACACTCCGCGGCGGATCCCCCGCGGAGGTATCGTGCTTTCCGGAACGGAACCGCGAAACGGACCCACATCGGCGTCCACTTGCTCTCAGGAACGTATCCGCCACGGCGTCGGATCCGCGACCCGCCGCCGTGGCGGCGCGCTGAATCCGCTCCGCACCCATGATCAAAGCCTAACCTCCCGCCGCGGACCAGCAACGGACTCATAAAAACCCTGGCTCATCTGGCCGTTTTGGACCCCTTTATCTTATTTTCAAAATCCCTTTTGTTCTTGCTGTAGGATAAAATAGGAAACTAAAAAATTCACTAAGCCCTACTACAGCAATATAGGCTTACATATGCATTGCCTTGTATTTTTAAACTAACAATACTGTCAATAGGCAGAAACAGAAAATGGTCAATTCACTCTATAAAGTAAATATATAATATATAAATATATATATAAAAAGTAAATATACGTATTTAATCTATTAGGCTACAACTTTAAGGAAACGCTGCTCCATGCACAGCTAATATATCAGAAAATGAATAACTGGTGAATGACAAGAAGTCCAATAAAAGGTTGTTTATTTATACATATACATCTCTATTCCTCCTGAGGAGGTGGAAGCGGGACTCGTCTCCTCGTTGCCCGATCCCCCGCCAAGTTGAACCACCTGATGGCGTGTTTGGTGACCTCATCGTCCGTGGCTGACCTTGTCAACACATTTTTACTCACAGCACCTGTAATCAAACAAGATTACAAGACAGATACGTTTATGTTTATGGTATGTAGCATCCAAAGCCAAGTATGCTTACACAATACAAAATATGTGATAGGTATTAAGGAGATTACATTTGAAAGAAAAACATGACTTAAAGTTACTGGAGGTGGTTAAAATAAGGTGCGTAAACTATGAATTTGTGATCAGGGTATAGGTGTGCAAGACATCCAAAATGTTTAAACAATATCGTTATTTGGTTCCTTGATCAGAGTACTTGTTTGGCTCTGTTGGATGACGGCGGCGGGGGGTTGGGGGTGGGGGGCATAAATAAATATCCATAACCCAACTTTGGGAGGTTGACATTGTTTTCTTATTATATTTGTACTATCATTCTATGTTTGTATTCGTGTAGGCCAGGGGTGTCCAAAGTGCGGCCCGGGGGCCATTTGCGGCCTGCAGGTCATTTTTTAACGGCCCCAGGGCACATTTTAAAAAAATACGATCGAAATAAATAAAAAACATTAAAAGTGGTATTTAAAAAGCAAACAGGTGAAATGCAACAAGAAAATGTAGCAATGTTTACTCTAATCACACAAAGCTGCCACGTAGGCTGTTTCTTTCTTTAAAAAATAATAATGAATCAAAATCAATGTCATTATGAATTATTTACCTATTCAAGGCTTAAGAAGTTTACCTTCACAATCAGCTGGTCTTGGTTGTGCTTCATATGTTCCAGCAGGCTAAGGATGTGGATTACCTCAGGCGCTGTTGACAAACAGCAGTATAAAATAAACATGTTTCAGTGTTTATCCTCATTACTCATAATCCTGACATTAGCTATTGACCTTAGTTAATGACAAAAGTTATTGACAAAGTTTGAAGAAAATATGTGATTGCTTGTGAATTTGAATTTTTTCCAAAATTTGTGGCACAGAATGACCATCCGGTATTTGTCAGTTATTGCTCACCAGAGCAGGAAATGTTGTCGGCCATTCTTCCCCCTCGCCATGTTGGCCTGTAGGCCAGGCTGGATCCAGGCTCCTCTGTCTGCCACATGTTGAGGGCTGCTGATGAGGGGGGTGGAGGGAGTCGAGGAGGGACTGCCGTTCCTAGTGAGGTGGGCATTGTGAGAGAGCCATCAGTTAACCATGACTGGTAATACCCAAGGGGCCTATCTATACACTAATATTTCAGAGATCAGTCCCTACCTTGTGTAACTCTCTGCATGTTTAATGCAGGTGCTGGTGAAGGCATATGAATGCGTCCTTCCCCATGGTGAGGTGCTAAGGGAGATAAATTGGTATTAAATGATTGTGATCTGTTAACCATGGTTACTGGATGCTGAGATATTATTTCAGAGTTCAGTCTTTACCTAGAAAATTATCTCCAGTTGAGGAGTCGAGTTGACAAGTACTCATGACTCTTGCTGGCACTCGGCGAGACGGTGGAGCTGGGAGAAGGGATACAAGGAGAGGGGAATATCTTTAGCACTCAGAATGTTAACCATATCTTTAATATTAATGTGGTGGTTTCGTTTTTTCGATGTTAAGAGATTATTCCTTACTCTGCCTGTGCAATTGGCTTGCCAACCCCAGAGATGCGAGGTCACTATTTCCCGGGTCTTTTTCGCTATCATCTGAGTCCCCGAGACGATGGCTGTTGGGTAACCATATCATTAGGATTATTGTAATACCAAAATTGCCAAATATACATATAGTACAAACATCTCTGGTCTATTTTTGAATGCTACCGGAAATAACCTTCCTATTACTGTAGAAACATGACAAAAACAAGACGGAACACACTTACACTGGCTTCCTGTTCCTTTTTTCTGGCAGCTCCTCGTTCTCTGCCTCAGATTGCAGGTCTGAGGTGTCGCAGCCCTTTCCATGTTGTTGCATTATTTTTAATGCGTCTTTGTAGTTGTCTAAAATTGAATATGTTAAAATGAACATGAGTTTCAAATTAGCTGTAGAGCTGAACAGAATATTATTATTATTATTGATAATGATAAATCAGGTCTCTCTCTTACAAGAGACCTGGTCAGAACATAGACACAATAGGTTATTCCAAGCATAAAGAGAAGCAACTATGACGTTATTTTCAAACAAGAAGATTATGAATTTGCATACCACAAGTTCGGACAACAGAAACGTCAAATCTTGGCCAGTTTGGCACATGCTGCTCCTCATTTAAAGTGGCCCTCTCAATTCTGTCTGTGTTTTTATAGCTGGGCCAGAAAACCATCCTATCATCATACGATCCACTTGGGACAACCGCAATGTCCCTGTTCATTATAAATTTAATCAGATGAAAAGGCACCCTTAATGTAGAAAGAAAGAAAAGGGGTATTTATTCATCGTCAAAGGAACAACGTGGACAAAAGCATGCACAGGTGTTATTGTATACAAATAAGCAAGTAAGATGAGCTGAGATTTTACCTGAATGGTGCCCCAAGGTGGTAAGAACTATAAGAAAGGTAAAAGTACAGGTCATAATAGTCAGAACTTCAGCTCAATCGTAAAGTAGAGTTTGAAATTATGGGTGTAGTGTATACAGAGATCAGTCCCTACCTTGTGTAACTCTCTGCATGTTTAATGCAGGTGCTGGTGAAGGCATATGAATACATCCTTCCCCATGGTGAGGGGCTAAGGGAGATAAATTGGTATTAAATGGTTGTGATCTGTTAACCATGGTTACTGGATGCTGTGATATTATTTTGGAGATCAGTCTTTACCTAGAAAGTTATCTCCAGTTGAGGAGTCGAGTTGACAAGTACTCATGACTCTTGCTGGCACTCGGCGAGACGGTGGAGCTGGGAGAAGGGATACAAGGAGAGGGGAATATCTTTAGCACTAAGAATGTTAACCATATCTTTAATATTAATGTGGTGGTTTCGTCTACAACGCTAAATATATCCTGTGGTGTACCTCAGGGATCAATATAGGACCTAAATTATTCAATGTCTAGATAAATGACATTTGTAAAGTTACAAAAGATTTATAGTTAGTATTATTTGCGGATGATACAACAGCGTTTTGTTCAGGAGAGAACACACAGAAGATAATACAAATAATAACAGAAGAAATTAACAAATTAAAAAGATGGTTTGACAAAAACAGACTATCTTTGAATCTCAGTAAAACTAAAATAATGCTATTTGGTAACAGTAGAAGAGAAAGTCAAACACAAATACAAATAGACGGAATAGAAATTGAAAGAGTATATGAAACCAAATTTCTAGGTATAATGATTGATGATAAATTGAACTGGAAATCTCAAGTAAAAAATATACAACATAAAGTAGCAAGAAACACGTCAATAATGAATAAAGCAAAACATGTTCTAGACAAAAAATCACTTCATATTCTCTACTGTTCACTAGTGTTACATATCTGAGTTATTGTGTAGAAATATGGGGAAATAATTACAAAAGTACACTTCATTCATTAACGGTGTTACAAAAAAGATCAGTTAGAATAATATATAATGTTGGATATAGACAACACACAAATCCTTTATTTATTGAATCAAAGATACTGAAATTCCACGACATAGTGAATTTGCAAACAGCTAAAATGATAAACAAAGCAAACTATAACCTGCTACCCAAGAATATACAACAATTCTTCTCAAAAAAAGAGGAGAAAAATAATCTTAGAGAGAAATGTAATTTAAAACATTCGTACGCACGTACAACACTTAAGACCTTCAGTATATCAGTATGTGGAATTAAATTATGGAATGGATTAAGCAAAGCAATCAAACAATGTACTAATATGATCAATTATTTATGCTTATATGTGGAAATAATAATAATAATAGTAAATAAAATAATAATAATAAAAAAGGTAAATAAAGCATAACATAGTCTCTAATAAATTAATTAAATAAAAAACAGTATATAAAATATATACATCAGCAAATAACAAAAATATAGATCAACAAAAAGTATCCTTAATATGTGCAGCAATTTTTCCCACTCACATCATCTCATTTTATATATTTTTTCTACAATTAACTATGCCAAAAAACACATAATAGACATACCTTTTTTTTTTTAAATGGAAACAAAAACAACAGTGCGTCACACACAGCTAGTCCACAGTAAACAGGATCTCGAGCTCCACTAAAGAACAAAGAAAGAAATAATACACACTCATATTAATAGCAAAGAACGGCTGTTTCCACTCCGTTAACGTTACGTTGTTGACTAACGAAGTAACGTTAGCGACCTGGGCCTAAACAACAATGACAATAAAGTAATACGCTTTCGTTTCAACCAGTTGGAAATATGTGGAATATCGTAGCATGTAACCTACACACATTCACAGCCTCTAACAAAAGATGGCCTAAGTTAACTGTATTGAACTTTTGAAACGTTCATACTCACCGGCTTCACGCGGGAAACTTTCAAATTCTGGAACACAAAACACAGATAAAAGACAATTTTACAATAGCACGGCGAAAAAATGACCGTCGTTGTGTGGGTTTTTTGACAAATAACACTCTTTTCCACTTTTCTTCGCTCGGGCCTCACCTCCCGCGTGCAGCCATTTCGAATTTTCTGGATACGTGACGTCAGACGCACGTCCCCATGCAAAGCATTCTGGGAGGCGGTGCTGGAAATAGCCTTTTTTTACAGAATATAAAGTTTTACTGCTAGTCCTAATATCAAACAAGGTCATTACAATCATACATAAATGATGATGGAAACACAAAGGCCGATCTTTACTGCGAATGTAGCAATAAATCAATAAATCTATACTTACGTTCGTGTTCCAGCAAAGAAAGTCCAGAAATGATGATCTTGGCTCATGCGCGTACACGCTAGTAGGCGCGTCCACGTCTGCGGGTGCAGACATTGGTCGGCTCAGCGCGCGTAGGCGGCGCGCGCCGGTTTAGTTTGTCGCGTCCGCGTATGTGAATCAGACACGAGTCCGCTCAGGATCAGCTGTCTGACCGTACAATTTTTAGAGGCGGAGCTGTATCCTCTAGGCGGAGCCAAAACGAATGTGACAGTAACGCAGGTTGGGCGACTTGAAGGCGGATCCGTATAGGAGTCTTCTGCTGTGTGGGTGGCAGAAACATAACCTCTTTGGCAAAGTTAAAGTGTCCGTTCTGCAAAGCAAATAGTTTCGTCTCGAGTGTTTCCAAGGCGACACAGAACTAGACGGTCATGTCACACAGCACGAAAATAAACAAACCATCATTAGCCCAACTACAATTATCACCAGCTTCCAATTACTAGCCGTCCTCTCTGCAGTTTCCGTTAAAAAAATAAAAGCACCAGCTGTAAGAGAATTTACAGCAAGTTTCTTCAACTGGCGGCCCGCAGGCCCAGTAATGACACCGTACCACCGTACCATACCGAGTTCAGTTCAAAACTTGGGAGACAAACATTTTTGCAACAAATTCCTAAAACACTAAAGTTATCCTGTTGTATAGAGGAACATGGGCAGCTGTAAACACAGATTCTTGCATTGACATTTTAACCTTGCTAGCAAATATACACTGGGGGTCCAAACTTGTGATTACTATTGAGGCATTCTTCAAGGCACACATTTGTCGCTGTACTTTCTTTACTTCAGATGCAGTCAGTAATCATGTATTCAACTGCTTTAGTTATACTAGTGGTGTTTGTCAAGGTTTTATTTCAGGTCCTCTCTTTTTCATCATTTGGGCTGTTCAAATGGTGTTCAGGGAGTTCAGTACAAAAAACTTGTGAGAGATGCACATTTGCAGAAGGTCCTTTGAAACAGTACAACGCTCCTCTAATTCTAACACCATAAATAGTCCAAAATCAAATGTTTACTGTAGAGGACACTGGTTCCAAGACTAACAGTGAAGGGAGAAGTCCGGGCCCCAGAGTCCTAAGCTTTCTGGAAATGTGGCCCCCAAAACAATGTAGTTGAATACCCCGGAATTTACAGTATTAACTCCTACCTGCAAACAATTATTTAAAACTAACACTTTGATTCCCCTGTTGATTCCAGTGGCAGTATGGAACCAGCTTTCCACAGAGGAGACCTCCTCTTCCTGACCAACCGGGTTGAGGACCCAATCAGAGTTGGAGAGATCGTCGTCTTCAGGATAGAAGGCAGAGAGATCCCCATAGTGCACAGAGTACTTAAAATTCATGAAAAGTCAGTACTGTGTTACATTTAAGGATGTCTCTCATGTAATGAAATTCTGTGTCCCCAAAATCATGCATTTGCTTTTTTTCCAGGGAAAATGGCGACATTAAGTTTTTGACCAAGGGGGACAATAATGCTGTGGACGACAGAGGTCTATACAATCCAGGACAACACTGGCTGGAGAAAAAGGACGTGGTGGGACGAGCTCGGGGGTATGTGAACAATAATTATTGACACTATTTAAAGGTGTTTTGTACTCGTAGTTTATAGTTTTATACAGAAGTATATTTCCACTTATTGTGTCGGAGGTGTTTAATTAGGCCATGTCTTCACTAATATGGATATTTTTTTTAAAAAAAGCATACTTTTCTGTTTTTTGGCTTCTTCACCAGAAAATATTATTTAATCTATAAAAATATATACTTTTAAAACCAGCTGTGTATTTTCAAAAACCTCAGCTTCAGCGTTTTGTGTGCAAGCGAATAAATGGGAGTGTTTGTTTTATCGTAAGAAATACGCAACATTGTCATTGTGTTTATCAACAGAACATTAAGTGTGTGAATGTGAGTCTATCTGTGTTGGCTCCGCGATCAGGTGACGACTTGTCCAGGGTGTACCCTGCCTTTCACTCGAGTGCAACTGGGAGGCTCCAGCCCCCCCTCCACCCCAAGAGGGACAAGCGGTAGAAAATGGATGGTTATTTACCAAAGTGTGTGGTTTCATTTGGTCAAGCAATAGATGTGTGCATCAGCCTACACACTTTTGTGTGTGTGCAAAAGAGTCAATGGCCTGAGGTCATGTAACTATAGTTTAATACTTATTACTCATATGAAAAGAAGGCGTCTGTTTGAGGGAGGTTCTTATTTGTCTTAAGTGGATGACGCATCCGGGACATGGCGTCTATTAGAAGAATGACCACTTTTTGAGTAAATACGGCAGTTCTTATTCAAGTCAAGTAGTCTTAACGGTGACAGTGTGTCCCAGATTTTGTCGTGAAAAGGGATGAACTCTGATGATTAAAAAAAGTGTTCAAGTGGAAGGGTGTCCGTCATTTCAGTACAGGCGCCACATGCAGATGAATTAGATGTCAAGTGGGCCAAACTAACACATGTGCATTAAATGTCTTTAGTTGTGTTCATCATAGGCACCAACTTAGGGAACTCCCCATTAACTCTACTAATGAATATGGCCAGTTGAGCAACGTCTAAAATTATTGCACAAACTGCACAACATTGTTACTTGTGTTGTCCCCGATATGGTACCAAAATGGAATTTGAAACTTTTCAAGATAAAGGGCACCACTAAAAATGTCATTATTTGCTTTATTTTAACAGAAAATCTTACGATACATTAAACATAGGTTTCTTATTGCAATCAAAGAACAATTCTGGCATTGAATTACATAGTGAACATACAAGACATATATTTTTGTAGTAAGTACGCAAACTGGTTACAAAGGATTGTAACTCGGCTGCTGATGTACGCAGTAGCATATTGAGTCATTTCCAATTGTATTATTTTGTCAAAATTATGAGGGACAAGCGGTAGAAAATGGATGGATGGAATATTAATCTTTACTGTTAATAGCTGGTTACTTTGTATCAATAGGTTCTGGCTGCACTTAAGTTGAAATGTAATAATAACTTATTAATCTGTTGTTTGGATATATCCAATTCCAAGTAGTTACAGGATCATACATTGGTCATACTTAAAGTTCTTCTGTGTCCAGTGATGTATTTCCTGAGTTTATAAACAAAAGCAAAAGTGACCAAAGATTTTGTGATGATAAAATATATCCATGTAATCATTGTAATATTGACTATATACAGCTCTTGTACTTAGTATCGTGACAGTCAATACTTCTCTTTGTTTACATTTAGGAGCGCTATCTTGCTGTTAGCGGTTAGCTATTATATCCTCCTACAGTGTGTAGTGAAGCATGTTTAGCTATTCCTCGTCTTGCAGGAAGGATACTTGTAAGAAACTGTTTATTTGTCGCCATGGAAGCGATGATTAGTGATTTGGAAGTAGCTAAACACTGTGGAGGGACATTAGCCGCTAGCTAGTTGTGTTTAAAGCACCGCATGCAGAGTGGCACTTCAGTGTTAATGGCTTTAACTTTACAATTAGTTTTTAAACAAAAATATGTCCACTCTACCTCTATTGTCTCTATGCAAGGGGTGCCAAACGTACGGAATCCGGCACGAGAACAGGTTTTGTCCCGCCCGCGAGATGTGTTTGCTAAGTAAAAAACAACTGGAATGTTTTTGTGAAAGGAACAGCTTTTCTAAATGTGTCCACTAGATGTTGCAATAGCAATTCGGTTTGGCAAGCAAACAGTTGGGCCAAGCTAGAGAAGAGGTACACAGTAAAGTGTGGCTGCGGCTCCTCCCCCTCGACCCAAATAAAACGCAAAACCTGCCGTTTTTTACGTCTTCTGCTTCACACACATTATTTGACACCCTTATTGCCCCAAAATATCTCAGTCAAAAATAAGAAAAGTGAGCGCAAAGTGTAACTAATTCCTCTTGAATAATTTCTACCTCCGTTTCTTATGGGTTGTTGAGCTAGCACAGGATTAAATGAGAATATGAGTTATTTGATACCTGGAAGACTTTTTATTTATTTATTTTTTGTTCCATCCCAGATAAGCTGTGACTTAACGTTTGATGGCTTTGTAGATAAACTGCACCATTTTTTTCCACAGAATTTTCTACTAACGTGCAGTGTTTTGTCAAGAAGATTATTTGTGTAATGTACTTTTTCATAATGTGCTTGTTCTATTTTTGGCCAAAGAAAAAACAATCTGAAGTTGTTTTTATTTTTAAGTTATCGTGCCATAATTTAACCAGTCCAGCCCACTCGGGAATTGATTTTCCTCCATGTGGCCCTTGAGCTAAAATGAGTTTGACACCCCTGCTCTACACTGTTTCCCCTTCTAAGTGCTCTGCGTGTGTGTTGACTCACATGCGCTCCGGCTCATGTTACAATGTCACCACGACACGCCATCTTGTTCATGAAAAAAAAAAAAAGTACCAGTATTTTTCAAAGACAGAATTGTAATTGTTTTTAATTCACGAGTACCACGGTACTTTATTAATACGGGTATACCGTACAGCCATAGCTGTTACAAATGTTACTTCAACCCACCGTGAAAATGCTGGTAACTCAAGGTATGCTTGCAACTTAAAGCATAGACAATAGCTGAGAGACCGTCCGCATCTGAAGTTACTCGTAAGTTGAGGTACCAGTCTACTGTCTACATGTTCTATAGAGGCAAGCACTTCACTTCAAGGTCATCAATGTGGCTACTTGACTAGATTTGGGGTTTATGGTTTTATTATCCTTATGCTCATTGAATTATATTGAACAAGGCAGGATTTTGGTGGAACGCCCACATGGAGAGGCAAATCAAGGGAAGCCAACACTTGACATTTCCTTGACATCACATATTCAAGATGTGGTGTTCTCCCTTTGTTCTTTGACTTTAAACTGTACAAGTCACAGGTCCATTTTTGGAATCGAGTCCTAAATTGTCCTGTTGTCTTTTGTTTTTTTTCTCCTCTAGTTTTGTGCCGTACATCGGAATTGTCACCATCCTCATGAACGATTACCCCAAGTTCAAAGTAGGTTTGCCGAGGCTTATTCTATGTGTGCAACATCTTCTAATCGTTGTGTTCACTGTCATCCCTCCGCAGTACGCCGTTCTCTTCATGCTGGGTCTCTTTGTGTTGGTCCACCGGGAGTGACCAAGAAAACCTGTCCAAATCATCTAGCTTTTTCTTTTTCTACCATTTTTTGTTAGACTGGCGTGGGGTCGGGGGTAAATCCGAGCTTTACAAATATTTTTGTGAGGGAGCAAGGCTAGATTTTGGGAAATGTTCATAAACAGCATTTTTTAAAGTGGATGTAAACCATGTTTTTTTCTTGTCCAGTCCTTGTCTTTAAAAAGAAGTATTTTATGAAATATGAATATTATTAAATATGGACTCTGGTTACCATCCTTTATGGATTTTTTCATGGCTATTTCTTTTTAGCATAAAATGAACTCAAAAGGCTATTACTGAAAAATACTGTACGTCACATTGTTTTAGAATTTGATTTAAGATTTTATGGGGAAAAAAGCACTTTCATTGATATCAGTTTGTTTCGTTTGCTTCAAATCATGTCAAAATTATTTGCCAAATAGATTTGTTATATTTTCAGCTCTTTGTGTTGACCAGGTTTGCGTTTTTTTTGCAGCGGCAGCAAGACAGAAGTTTTCATGGGTTCCATCGCCTCAGTTCTCAGTGAAGTTTAGATATTTTTTCATTTCCAATGTGTGAATGTTTAATACAGCTGGGCATATGTGTATTTCTGATGAAATAAAAATGATTTCAGACTAAAAATAACGACCCAAAATTGATAGAAAACATCTGTCAATTCAAAGACCGTAAAAGGTTTTTCCTTTTAATGCGGTTTAAAGTGTTCTGTGAATAAAATACATCACTTGGATTGCAACGTGCCCACCTTGTTGGGGTAGTTGGGAAACAAAATGTATAGAATAGAATAGAAAGTACTTTATTGATCCCTGGGGGAAATTCAGCACCACAGTTCGCTCACATGTCATTAAGTCTATTCCAAAAAAACAATTTCATTGAAACATGGCCTCCATATTTGTGGAGCATGATTCAAAATAGTGAGGGTAAGTAACTTCTTACTTGTCTTTAAAGGGAGACATTGTTTCAATAAGTTATACAAACATAACTGTTCTCAGGAAAATCTTGTAGTACAGAGGTTCTCAAACTTTTTTAATTAAATACCAACTCAGGAAACACTTGGCTCTCCAAGTACCATAATGAAGACCAACACTAAAATATTGCAAAGCTGTAGGTGTAAGTATTCATTAAGAACAATGTAGAGGTTTAATTAACAAGTATGTTTAATATTTTTGACCACTGTAACATTACACACAGTTTGAATATAGGTAATAAAAACACTTCAAGTGATTTTTTTTGCGCACCACTAAATGAAGCCCGCGCACCACTAGTGGTACAGTTTGAGAATCACTTTTGTAGAATTGATTGCATTATTCCCTGTAATTGAAAACTGAACAGTAGTTTAGTTTTAGTTAATTTAGTTTTTTGCAAAATACAGTGTTTGGTAATGAATAGTAAATGATAGAGGTGGGAATCTTTGGAGATCTCACGATTCGATTCTGATTCTTGGGGTGAAGATTCAAAATAAAACCTTTTCAAAACCGGTTTCAATAGCTTCTCTTAGCTTCTCACTTCCGACTCAATACACAGTGTTAACCTAAAAAATAAATTTTTTAAAAATGTGTTTTTAAATTTTTATTTAAAAGAATTACTGAAAGTTAATCTAATAAAAGAAAATCGAGCAATTCCAATCCAACTCTAGTTTTACAATATTTAGGATAGAAATGTGTAAAGCAATTGAGAAGACTTTCAAATACAATGCCAATAAAAAGGAAAATGTAATGTTTTTAATCCAAAAATGTAATCAATATATATATATACAAACCCCGTTTTCATATGATTTGGGAAATTGTGTTGAATGTAAATATAAACGGAATATAATGATTTGCAAATCATTTTCAACCCATATTCAGTTGAATATGCTACAAGGACAACATATTTGATGTTCAAACTCATAAAAAAAATTTTTTTGTGTAAATAATCATTAACTTTAGAATTTGATGCCAGCAACACGTGACAAAGAAGTTGGGAAAGGTGGCAATAAATACTGATAAAGTTGAGAAATGCTCATCAAACACTTATTTGGAACATCCCACAGGTGAACAGGCAAATTGGGAACAGGTGGGTGCCATGATTGGGTATAAAAGTAGATTCCATTAAATGCTCAGTCATTCACAAACAAGGAAGGGGCGAGGGTCACCACTTTGTCAACAAATGCGTGAGCAAATTGTTGAACAGTTTAAGAAAAACCCTTTCTCAACCAGCTATTGCAAGGAATTTAGGGATTTCACCATCTACGGTCCGTAATATCATCAAAGGGTTCAGGGAATCTGGAGAAATCACTGCACGTAAGCAGCTAAGCCCGTGACCTTTGATCCCTCAGGCTGTACTGCATCAACAAGTGACATCAGTGTGTAAAGGATATCACCATATGGGCTGAGGATACTTCAGAAACCCACTGTCAGTAACTACAGTTGGTCGCTACATCTGTAAGTGCAAGTTAAAACTCTCCTATGCAAGGCGAAAACCGTTTATCAACAACACCCAGAAACGCCGTCGGCTTCGCTGGGCCTGAGCTCATCTAAGATGGACTGATACAAAGTGGAAAAGTGTTCTGTGGTCTGACGAGTCCACATTTCAAATTTCAAAATTGTAACTTTTGTCATCATTTTGCCAAGTAAAATTCTGATCATTATAACAATATTGGCAACATTTTTTAATTTTTGTTATACAATTGTGACTTTTGTCGAATAAAATTACGACTCTTTTCATAAAATTGGCAAAATGTTAGGCTTTTCTTGTAAAATTGCGACTCTTATTGAGTAAAATTCCAACTTTTATCATAATATTGCACAAATGTTCAGTTTTTCCTCTAAAATGTTGACTTGCATTGAGTAAAATTACGACTCTTATTATAATACTGCCAAAATTCTGAGTTTTTCTTGGTAAATTGTGACCTCATTTTCACAACAAGCTTTTTTAAATATTTGCATAGTATGTATATATCATTAATGTTGTAAATACAAATCTGTATATATCTAGAAAGGGTGGTCCTAAAGAGGTAGACATTTTTCTCAGGTCTCAAGAAGGTAACAAATACAAGAAATTGTGTGTGTGTGTGTGATTGGCAAAGGTTAGGGAAAGAGCAAAGAACGCCAATGAAGCAGCAAAACATGCACGTCTTATCAGCAGTGTGCGACTGCGACTTGGCGGCGCAAGTCGTGCCCTCCAAGGACGGTGGTGATGAGGAGCAGCGTGTCGCAACGTGGCCAAAGGTCACACCTGGCAACAAACACTCAGGAGGGGCAAGTGGGATATTAACATGGTTAATGTTAGTGGGTGGGTTTTAGTGGCACTTTCTATGGTTTACTATTGGCTGGTAGCCCTTCCTAATATTTTGTCCCTTGCATTGTATACGTCACTGCACACGACAACCACCACTAGTTAATGTATTGTTGTATTCATACTTCTCTGACGGCGTTTCTGCATGGTCGCCACAGTCACTAAAAATAATCAGATAAATCAAATCGGAAAAAAAAAAATCATGGAGACAATTTTCTTTGTTTTTGTTAAGCTGCGCAGCTTGACAAATTCTGTACGTCTTTGTCCCCGTCGGAACAATTCAAAAAATCACTATTAACATAGAAAAAGTTAGCTTAACATTTTCTTTATTTTTGACAAGCTGCTACTGTACGCCTTTGTCAACATATACATTAAAAAAATTAAAAAAAAAACTTAGAAAATGAACACATTTTGTTTGTTTTTGTCAAGCTGCTGTGGTGCGTAGCTTGGAAACTGCTTCATGAAGTGTAAATACTGTACACCTTTGTCACCGTAGAAATAATGTTAGAAAACAATTAGCTTTTATTTTTGCCAGGCTGCTACAATACTGTACGCCTTTGTCACCAAATAAATAAATTCAACCACTTTTAACGTGGAAAAAGTTAGCTTAATTGGTTTAGTTCAAACCCCGGCCGAGTCATACCAAAGACTATAAAAGTGGGACCCATTACCTCCCTGCTTGGCAATCAGCATCAAGGGTTGGAATTGGGGGTTAAATCACCAAAAATGATTCCCGAGCGCGGCCACAGCTGCTGCTCACTGCTCCCCTCACCTTCCAGAGGGTGAACAAGGGGATGGGTCAAATGCAGAGGGTAATCTCACCACACCTAGTGTGTGTGTGACCGTCATTGGTACCTCAACTTCAACTTTTCTTCATCTTAACAAATGTTCTGTATTTTCATCAAGCTGCTACTGTACTGTACGCCTTTGTCACAGGGGAAATAATGTAACAAACGCTTTTAACATGCTGCATAAAAAGTTAGCTTTACATATTTTCTTTATTTTCGTCAAGCTGCTTCGGTATGTAGCTTGAAAACTGTTTCATAAAGTGTATATACAGTACATCTTTGTAGAAATGGCTTCTGAGGTATCCAGCAACTGTATGCCATTGCCTTTGTCATAGCAGAAACAAAAAACTGAATATGATGTTCTACATATGGTGAATGTTTATATTCAACTTGGTGAAAGCAAACCACCAGGTATAAGGAAATAATGGTTGAGCTCATAATAAATTAAGGAGCCTTAGTTGGACATTCGTATGTGGACTGGATTAACTCTCACGAGAAGAGGCAATAAATTCAGACTTCGGAATGCAAAAGTGATAGCTCTATCCTGGAGAAGAGACTCTGTGTCTATCTTCACGCCAACATTTAAGGTACAACCTACAGAGGTTGTTTTACACATGAACATCTCCTTACATGGTCAGGTTGTGCTGTCCTGACTCCGCACACACCCAGAGACAGAAAGGAGGAATATAAAAACTGATGGTTTGGCTTCTCCAGGTTAGGAGTGCCTCATTCTTTTTTGACTTGGCCTCCTCCAGGGACTGCAGTCCTGTATAATGATGCTCGCTTGTAATAAAGCCACTTTTTGTTCTCCGACGTCTCTTTTGATCCAGCCGCACTGCCGCGTTGCCCTTCTGCCCGGGAAGTGGTGACAAGACCAGAAATACACATCCAAAACAATGTATGTTTCCTTTGACTTAACAAAAGAGCTCCACAGGTTTTCTTTATTTTCATCAAGCTGCTGCGCTTTCACGCCTTTAAAACTGTGTCCAGTGTCCAGTAAGAGTATAGAAGACCGTAAGCCCTCCCAACGTGTGTTAATGCTTGAATGCAATTTCAAAATGATAATGTCATGCATGGTGAGTAACACGCATCATAAGTTAAGAGGGTGAAAGGAGGCGGATCTAGGCCAGGAGCGCCTATAAAAGTGGGAAGGATGCTCCACACTTGCAGGACACACGCACGCACACACACATTGTGCTTCATAGCCCAACATGAAGGGTCTCACAGCGACCAACGTGTGCCAGTGTGGCTTATTGACTTACTTTCTTTTCTTCTCCCTCACTTCTTTCACCACAGCAGTCAACTTTGACCTCACCGAGCTTCGGGATAAAGTGGCCAAAATCAAAGTCAGCCCCAGAGGGAACCTGTGGGCTACAGGTAAGGACCACATTTTTATTCAGCCCATTATTGTTGCATCCTATGTGACCATGAAGCTAAATTAATATCATGTTTATTGTTATAGTATACGATTCATTTTTACCACTTAAAACATGTTTTTTTAATACTTTTTAGCACTATGTTGCATTATTTAGGGAAAAACAACCTTATGTACTATACTGGAAAATATATTACCTCTATTTGAACAATTTGTAAGATATAATACAATTATTTAAACTATTTATTGGATAAAAAAAATAGTGTTAAATGTTTTTTAAATGTTTTTTTAATGTATCATTTATATTTAAAGAGAGTCGGACACACTTTCACACATCAAACACTTTACTGCGCTGTACTGTACTACCACTATTAAGAAAACGCTCAATATAATGCAATAAAGCAAAATTGTATTATTATGATGAACTTTATTATTTTTTGCAAAATATATATGTTGCAAAAAATAATAAAGTATATATATATATATGTATATATATATATATATATATATATATATATATATATATATATATATATATATATATATATATATATATATATATATATATATATATATATAATACTTTCCTATTTAGCACACTAAACATACCAAAAATGCATAAAGCTGCTTTTAAAGAATATATTTGAATACAATGCCATAAAGTAAATTTCATAAACCAAATTTTCATATTCTAAGTTTTCTTTCTTTTTTTGTATTTTAAAGTTTGTACAAAGTAGTCCATGTTCTTTGTATTTTAATGGAATAATCAATACCGTCTGTATAGTATTACTTAATAGTAGTATTTATTTTTCGTCCTTTTTTTGTAGTTTATTGACAACTTGTGCATTTATATTTGAGGTCAAATGTACCGTGCCTCTTTAAATTGTATTGTTTTTTTACAAATTTCAATAGTAATAGTATTATTTTTTTGCCTTCTTTTTCTTGTACAATTTGTATTATTTTCATATATTTCATTGTATTTTATTGTGTAATAATGATAACATTAATTATAATATTATTAGTAATAATACTCCATGTTTTGTTGTCTTTTTCTTGTATTTACTATTTTTATTATTTTATTATATTTAGTAACATTGCATTGTATTGTCTAATATAATGTATATTTTACATATTTTTTACATAATAGATTTGATTTATTATACATACTATTTTATGTTAATATATAATACATTACATATTATATAATTTATATCATAATATTTGTGAAATTACTTGTCAGGGCATTTCATGGGCAAGAAGAGTGTGATGGACACTCCTCTGCTCTCCTCTGCTGAGGACCAAGGTGAGGGTGCAGTGGAGGTCTCCCTGCCAGGGGGCCACAGCTCCCTCAGTGAGCTTTTCCAGGACTTGCTGCGGGTGGCGATGCAAACACAGCTGGACTTGCAAGATAGCCGTTTGAAAACTCAGGTGAGGCTTCATTACTTGTGGTTTTGGATCCATTTCAATTGTGAAATGTAAATATTGTGTGTGGCAGGAAGCGAACATGCTGATGAGGATTTTGGAGAGCAACATGCGGAGAAAGTGATGCAGAGGATGGATCAAAGTGTACAGTCTACAGTTTATGATGATTGTAATCCACGGCGCTCATTTTCAAGACATTTTGTGCCATTTGCAATACCCCCCGCTCCCAAAATGTTCTGATATATTCTCTTCTTTGCTTATTTATAGTCAATAAAATGATGATTTCCACTGCTGCCATTTTGAGCTGAGTGTCGTTGAGCTCATCCAATCACATGTAAGCAGACTTGATGTATGTGGTTATATAACAACTTATGTCGCCACTTAAGTTCAGTTAGTATCAATTCATTAGGAATTCTTATGGCCTCAGAGGACTGAGATATAGCCCTATTTGTGTTCTAGTCTTGCATGGGTGAGGTGTCAAAATTATGTCCAAAATAGCGCTAATAAATACAAGTAGGCAGGGTATACAAACCATGTTTCTGGTAGCATGAATTAGCAACAAGCTAATTATTTGATTTGATTTTATTATTGAATTGTATTTATTGAAATTCATCAAAATTGCCACATGCAATGTTAGGACTTTGTACCAGAAAGGGTAACTAGATGATGACAAACAAGAAATTGGCAGAATGAAGATCAATGGAAAGGTGCCGGTGAAATAACATCAAAAAACCACACAATTGTATACTCTGGAGGTGAGAAACACCAGAGAGGAGTTGGAGTAATTTTGGATCCCGAATGTTCGAAGGCATTGAAAGGATTCTGGGCAGTTACAGACACAGTACTTGTTGTTAAACTTAGACGAACACCCTTTGACATTGGTCTTAAGAGCAGACCAAGGCAAGGCAGAGAGTGAGAAATTCTATGAAGACCTTGAAAGGGCAAAATGCCAACTTAAATCACAGGACATCAAGATTATAATGGGAGGCTTCAATGCAAAAGTTGGTAAAGAACGCATCCAAAATATTGTTGGCCCATTTGGAATTGGAGAGTGAACGTGGTGTCAAAAAAACAAATTCATTATCACCAACACTTGGTTTCAGAACCATCCAAGGAGACGCTGGACATGGAAAAGATCTGGTGATAGAGCTAGAAACCAAATAGATTTTATACTAATTGAAGAGAGGTTTAAAAATTAAATCCCAGACTCAAAATCCATGCCAGGGTCGGACTGGGGTAGTGATCATGTCCCAGTTAGAGCAGTTATAAAAGTGAGACTCAAAAACATCCAGAAATATAAAAGAACTCCAAAATTGCAGTAACAATTTTTTAAACAGGACCAAGATCTTCGAAATAATTTTGCCACATCAGTGTCAAACAAATTTTAAATGTTAAACACATTTACAAATGCAGAAGACAGATGGAAAAAGATGCAATAATATATAATCCAAACCACTGAAAAACTTGTTCATGTTACTAAATGTAAACCACACAAAAAATGGATGACTCAAGAAATTCTTGATTTATTGGGCACACGGAGAGTATGAAAACAAAACAAAAGTGAGTACAACAAACTGGATAAGCTTATAAAGAAGAAATGCAACATGGCTAAAGAAGTCTGGATAAACTCACAATGCGAAGAAATAGAACAACACAAGGACACTGATAGCAAGTACATGCACCAACAGATCAAAGAAGTCAACGTGACGTAGGGCCCCTCAAAGTCAGGATGCATCAAATCAAAGGAAGGCAACGTACTAATGGATAAGGAAGACATTCTGTCAAGATGGTCAGAATATATTGAAGATTTATTCCTTGATGACTATAAGAAAAAAAATGATAGGCCCACCCATAACAGAAGATGAAGTGAAAAATTCCATGTCCAAAATGAAACATGATAAAGCGGTTGGAGCAGATAAAATACCAATTGAAGTCATAGAAGCACTCAAAGAAATTGGAACACCAGAGCTGACAAAACTGTTTAACATCATTTACGACGACGGGCAAATTCCATCAGATATGAAAAAATCTATTTTTTATTACTCTTCCAAAGAAACCAGGAGCCACAGACTGTGATCAACACAGATTGATAAGTCTTATGAGTCGTACCACCAAAATTCTTCTTAGAGTACTGATGCGAGTACTGAGTACGTAATAAGATACATCCAGAGTTTTCGGCCACGCAATTAGGATTTCTCCCGGACCAGGGCACCAGAAATGCTATATTCCCACTTCGTATGGTAATGGAGAGATCAATAGAAGTGCAAACGGCTTCATACCTGAGTTTTATAGACTATTCCAAAGCATTCGATAAAGTGAAACATAAAAACATTTTCCAAATCTTGAATGAGTTGGATATTAATGGGAAAGACCTGAGGATTATCAGAAATCTGTACTGGGAACAAGAAGCAGCAGTCCGAATAGATAGTGCCATCCATCCATCCATCCATCTTCTTCCGCTTATCCGAGGTTGGGTCGCGGGGGCAGCAGCTTAAGCAGGGAAGCCCAGACTTCCCTCTCCCCAACCACTTCGTCCAGCTCCTCCCGGGGATTGCCGGGAGACATAGTCTTCCCAACGTGTCCTGGGTCTTCCCTGTTGCCTCCTACCGGTCGGACGTGCCCTAAACACCTCCCTAGGGAGGCGTTCGGGTTGCATCCTGACCAGATGCCCGAACAACCTCATATGGCTCCTCTCAATGTGCAGGAGGAGCAGCGGCTTTACTTTGAGCTCCTCCCGGAAGACAGAGCTTCTCACCCTATCTCTAAGGGAGAGCCCCGCCACCCAGCGGAGGAAACTAATTGTGGCCGCTTTTACCCGTGTACTTGTCCTTTCGGTCATAACCCAAAGCTCATGACCATAGGTGAGGATGGGAACATAGATTGACTGGTAAATTGAGAGCTTTGCCTTCCGGCTCAGCTCCTTCTTCACCACAACTGATCGATACAGATAAGATAGTGAATGCAGTCAATTCAAAGCCTTTCAAAGGGGTGTTGGACTAGGTTGTGTTCTATCTCCTGATCTGTTTAACATCTACAGTGAAATGATCTTACGCAACATCAATCATCAAGATGGTATAAAAATTTGAGGAATTAATGTTAACAACCTCAGATGACACTGTGCTAGTGGCAGACTCTGAAGAAATACTACAGAACACCCTGAACACAGCAGTAGCCCACAGTGAAGCAAACGGACTGGCTCTAAACCTCGACAAAACCGAAAGCATGACAGTTTCCAAGAAACCACATCCACCTTGTAACATCACATGCAACAACATCAACATAAAACAAGTGGATCAAATCAAATACCTCGGTGTCACAGCAACATCTGATGGTAGGTGTGAAAAAGATATAAACAAACGGATTGCCATGTCAAAAAAGAGTCTTATATTTAAAAATAGAAACATCTCAATTGACACCAAACTCAAGAGTCCTCAAAACGTATGTATGGTCTGTCCTACTTTACGGCTGTGAATGCTGGACTTTAAAGGCCTACTGAAACCCACTACTACCGACCACGCAGTCTGATAGTTTATACATCAATGATGAAATCTTAACATTGCAACACATGCCAATACGGCCGGGTTAACTTATAAAGTGCAATTTTAAATTTCCCGCTAAACTTCCGGTTGAAAACGTCTATGTATGATGACGTATGCGCGTGATGTCAATCGTTGAAACGGAAGTATTGGTACCTCATTGAATCCAATACAAAAAAGCTCTGTTTTCATCTCAAAATTCCACAGTATTCAGGACATCTGTGTTGGTGAATCTTTTGCAATTTGTTTAATGAACAATGAAGACTGCAAAGAAGAAAGTTGTAGGTGGGATCGGTGTATTAGCGGCTGGCTGTAGCAACACAACCAGGAGGACTTTGACTTGGATAGCAGACGCGCTAGCCGACGCTAGCCACCGACCGCACGGATGATCGGGTGGAGTCCTTCGTCCTTCCGTCGATCGCTGGAACGCAGGTGAGCACGGGTGTTGATGAGCAGATGAGGGCTGGCTGGCGTAGGTGGAGCGCTAATGTTTTTATCATAGCTCTGTGAGGTCCCGTTGCTAATTTAGCTTTAATGGCGTCGTTAGCAACAGCATTGTTAAGCTTCGCCAGGCTGGAAAGCATTAACTGTGTATTTACGTGTCCATGGTTTAATAGTATTGTTGATCTTCTGTCTATCCTTCCAGTCAGGGGTTTATTTATTTTGTTTCTATCCGCATTTGAGCCCGATGCTATCCCGTTAGCTCAGTAGTTATAGAGCTTCGCCGATGTATTGTTGTGGAGATAAAAGTCACTGTGAATGTCCATTTCGCGTTCTCGACTCTCATTTTCAAGAGGATATAGTATCCGAGGTGGTTTAAAATACAAATCCGTTATCCACAATAGAAAAAGGAGAAAGTGTGGAATCCAATGAACCCTTGTACTTAAGTTACGGTCAGTGCGAAAAAAGATACGTCCTGCACTGCACTGTAGTCCTTCACTCTCACTTTCCTCATCCACAAATCTTTCATCCTGGCTCAAATTAATGGGGTAATCGTCGCTTTCTCGGTCCGAATCTCTCTCGCTGCATTGTAAACAACGGGAAACTGTGAGGAGTCCTTCCTCCAGTGACGTCACGCTACTTCCGGTATAGGCAAGGCTTTTTTTATCAGCGACCAAAAGTTGCAACCTTTATCGTCGTTGTTCTCTACTAAATCCTTTCAGCAAAAATATGGCAATATCGCGAAATGATCAAGTATGACACATAGAATGGATCTGCTATCCCCGTTTAAATAAAAACATTTCATTTCAGTAGGCCTTTAAACAATCAACAACTGAGAAAATTGGAGGCAACTGATATTTGGTTCTTCAGAAAAATACTCTGCGTATCATGGATTGAAAAGTAAAGTAATGCAGAGGTATTGGCAAAGGCAAAAGACAAGAAAATCTCTAATTGCAACGATTTGTAATAGGCAGCTGAAAGTCCTCGGACGTATCATTAGAAAAGACAGCTTAGAACAACTGATGTTAACAGGAAAACTAGTAGGAAAGAAAGCTCTAGGTTGACAACGAACAACATATATCAACAGCCTTGGAAATTTTATCGGAAATATCAATAATATAGAAGTCATACATAGAGCGGCCGAAAGAGAAGACTGGAGAGCCCTGATCATCGATGCCTGCAAACAGGCTTGATGCCCCATGATGATATTGCAACTAAAATGAAGGAAAACTACTCAGCCTAATAGACAGGAAGGGTTTTGGTGGCATTTAATTGGTACTGCAGAAACAATTGGTTTGTGTTAATAAAGTGTAAAAAAATCTATTTTGAGTCAATTCTATTGCTAATTTTGAACTGACTCCAAAGGCATCTTGAAAAAAATTGAACCATGAAAAAAGTGTTCTTTTTTTTAAATGAATGTTGCATCATAATAATTTAATACAGGACTTGTGTTAATTATTCATTATTGTTGTCCTCTCCTGACACTGGAAATACCAATCCAAACATGTTGCAGAGTGTTAACATATCTCACATTACTTCCTTACCACCAACCACACACACACACACACACACACACACACACACACACACACACACACACACACACACACACACACACACACACACACACACACACACACACACACACACACACACACACACACACACACACACACACACACACACACACACACACACACACACACACACACACACACACACACACACAATCCTGTATTTCTTACTTTCTTGAGACCTCCAATAAACACCTACATCTTTAGGACCACTCTTTCTAGATATATAAAGATTTGTATTTACAACATTAATAATATATACATACTATGCAAATAGAAAAAAGCTTGTTGTGGAAAAAATTTGTGGGAATTTCACAAGAAAAAGGTCACAATTTCACAAGAAAATCTTTTTTGGCAGCATTATAATAAAAGTCGTCATTTTACTCAACGCAAGTCAAAATATTCCAAGAAAAACTGAACATTTGTGCAATATTATGATAAAAGTTTAAATTTTACTCAATAACAGTCGCAATTTTACAAGAAAAGCTTAACATTTTGACAATTTTATGAAAAGAGTCCTAATTTTACTCAACAAAAGTTTTGGCAATATTATAAAACTAATCAGAATTTTACTTTGCAACATGATGACAAAAGTCATCATTTTACTCAAAAAATGTCACTGTTTTACAAAAAAAACAAAAAACTGGCACTAATGTGATAAAAGTCTGAATTTTATACGACAAATGTTGCAATTTTACATTAAAAAGTAATAATTTTACATTAAAAAGTAATAATTTTACGAAAAAATATTGCAATATTACAGAAACAGAAAGAATATGAGAAATCGTTCCCAATTTTATAAGAAAAAAGTCGACAAATTGTGAGAAAAAGACTGCTTTTGGTTAATATATTTTTTTATTTTTGTTTGTAATTGGTTTTTAGTCTTCATTATTTACTTCATAGTAGTACAGTACATTTAAATAAAAAATAAACATTTGGCCAAAGGGGGCGCATTTCAATTTCTTACACACACTTGTTATGACATATGTTGGCCAGAGGGGGATCACTTCAAATTTTTACACGCACATACTTGTTATTTCATATGCAGACCAGAGGAGGAGCACTTTTAAAACCAGAGTCAATTTGAAAAATCCCTCCTTTTTTGGGACCACCCCAATTTTGATAGATTTCACCAGCAGGGGTGCAAATTCTCTATTAGATGCAATGGTTTTTGCGTATTGGGTCCATGATTTCGGTCCTAACTTGTTCACCGGTCCTCATATGGAAGGTACTTTTCCTTGTTAATGTCTCAAGAAAGGTAGAAATACAAGAACCCACACACACACACACACACACACACACACACACACACACACACACACACACACACACACACACACACACACACACACACACACACACACACACACACACACACACACACACACACACACACACACACACACACACACACACACACACACCCTTCGAGATGTATTTTAGTATCTGGATGTGGTCTGCTGACTTCTCCATTTGCTTGATTAGCCATTAGAGGCCTTCTTGCTCTCAAAAGTTTATTATATTGATGCACTAGTGATCCGTCACCCTTGGTAATAATTTTACATTAAAAAGTAATAATTTTATGAAAAAATATTGCAATATTACAGAAAGAGAAAGAATATGAGAAATCGTTCCCAATTTTATAAGAAAAAAGTCGACACATTGTGAGAAAAAGACTGCTTTTGGTTAATATATTTTTTTATTTTTGTTTGTAATTGGTTTTTAGTCTTCATTATTTACTTCATAGTAGTACAGTACATTTAAATAAAAAATAAAAATTTGGCCAAAGGGGGCGCATTTCAATTTCTTACACACACTTTTAAAACCAGAGTCAATTTGAAAAATCCCTCCTTTTTTGGGACCACCCCAATTTTGATAGATTTCACCAGCAGGGGTGCAAATTCTCTATTAGATGCAATGGTTTTTCCGTATTAGGTCCATGATTTCGGTCCTAAATTGTTCACCGGTCCTCATATGGAAGGTACTTTTCCTTGTTAATGTCTCAAGAAGGGTAGAAATACAAGAACTCACACACACACACACACACACACACACACACACACACACACACACACACACACACACACACACACACACACACACACACACACACACACACACACACACCCTTCGAGATGTATTTTAGTATCTGGATGTGGTCTGCTGACTTCTCCATTTGCTTGATTAGCCATTAGAGGCCTTCTTGCTCTCAAAAGTTTATTATATTGATGCACTAGTGATCCGTCACCCTTGGTGACTGTGCACACCACTACTCCAGCATAGTGTTTTGCGGACAAAAAATGTTTTGTATCATCACACTATGAAAATTAGATGTCCTTCATGAATACTTGCTTGAGCAATATGACGAAATTAATGAATTTTACAATAAAATAATTGATTTATGTTTGACTCTTTTTTTTTAACAGGTTGAATATATTTGAGAGCAGTGCCGATTTTCAAGTGTAAGTGCGGTATTGTCACACTACTTCCACCAGATGGCGCTGTGTAGAAAAAAACTTGCAATTGTTTGCTTGTTTACAATATGGAATTTGTTATTGTAATAATTCAACTGCAAAATGCTTGTGTATGAACAAACTTATCTTGTAAACTTGTTTTGTCTGACTGTAGTTTCTCCGCTTCTTGGGATGATGGAGCCAATATTTTTGTTTAACAGAAAACTTTAAAAAATTTTTGGACATAACTATTATAACATTACTCTTACTCTTACTATTACTAACTAAAAATAATAATAAGTGACTGTCTTAAGAGTGAAGTAGAATAGTACTATCCATTGTTATCCGTGTTCAGTACACAGTTGTGTAGAATAGATAAAAGCTTTATAGTCCACTGAGGTGGAAAATTGTCTTTGGCTCACCAACACAGGCGACAGACAGCGCTAAAATACAAACAATGTCATATATAAAACATATTACAAATAGAGTAGTTATAGCATCACTTTGAACTAGGCAGAATTTATAGGGCACAAATGATTGCGTCCATTTGAAGAAAAACTGTACTTTTTGGGGGAATTTGGCCCATCACCCACACATCTCATGTGTGCAAAGAACACACGTCTTTTCCTTTTCTGTGCGTTCTAAACAGTAAAAACTGCTAGCATGAGGCAGCTAATTAGTACAAATATCAATAATACAAACACTATTGCAAATGTTTCAAATAGGAACATAAAACTTACAAAGCCCGCTTGCACTGGGATGCCGACTGATAGTTGTACCTTTCAGCACTTGTGCGCTTCTTGAGCTGCTGTATTCAGAATAATCCTCACTCCTCAAATAGAAAATTAACATTTGTTGAGTCTTCCTAGAAATGTTGTCGGGTCTTCTACTGCATTCATGTGTTGAGAGACAAGTTTAGAGCAAATCGAGAACCACAGCACTGTGATTTTTAGAATAGCGGTGGAATTTCTTAGTTCTTTGCTTTGCGGAACAACCTTCTAATATACGGGTGACAGACATTATTCATAATCTAGTATTAACTTTTCCAAACTAAAAGTCGGTGCAGCAGCAGCAGAAGCAGCTCAAGTAGCTTGCCTGTCGCTAGTGGCTGGAGGAGCAGTGTAAACATGGCACTGTGTCACTAAGCCAGAAAAGTAATTATTCGACATTAGCTCTTACAATAATGTTGGGTTGATATGCAGGTCACAGTATGTAAATGGAGCGTTGTTGGCAAACATTTTTAGAGGGGTTTGTAGGCATAATAGATGACCCCCCATTACCTTTATAGTTAGCCGCCTCATGCTAACATTTTTTTACTATCTATAATGCACAGTGTGTGTGTGTGTGTGTGTGTTGTGTTGGCCCTGTGATGAGGTGGCGACTTGTCCAGGGTGTACCCTGCCTTCCGCCCGAATGCAGCTGAGATAGGCTCCAGCGACCCCCCACGACCCCAAAAAGGGACAAGCGGTAGAAAATGGATGGATGGATGGATAATGCACAGAAAAGAGACAGACATGTGTGTTTTTGTCTTACATAAGGATTGTGGATGATGGGCAATAATTTGTGCTCTTCAATTCCGCCTAGCAACAAGTGATGTGTTTATCTAAGAAACTATGTGTACTTTTGGGGTCATTCCAACAAAATAAACTAAGGATAACAATGGTTACTACTGTTGTACTTTACTCTAAGAGGGTCAACTAATACTGTGGTCTTTAATTTTAAGGCTCGAACACTCTTTTTAATTAATACTAGTAAGAATAAGATCCATATATCCAGTCTTAATTGGTTAGATTTTTAAAATGTCTACTACATTGATTTATTTAAGCTATTGTGTGGGTAAATATATTTAAACACACCAAAGACACTGGTCTGAATTTACAGTTTGGTTTAAACGATGTTGGGGGTTTCTTACCAATTATATTATGCCAAACTTGTATTCATACACTGCCACCTTGTGACCACATTCCTCACATAGAATAACACAAGGCGGCCATTTTTCTTAATCCCCCAAACACCAGTTTTTGATTGACATTGATCGTCACCTACATTATTGATAACGCCGTACGAAACATTAGTATTTAATAATCAAAATACACTAAAATGGCACTTAATGGAGGCTGATTAATATAATATGTTGCGGGCATTTATACTTGCTATAATATTGTATGGAGTCTGACTTGGGTAAAAAAAAAAAAAAGTAAAGTCGTGACGTCACCATACCACGTGGTCTGCTTTGACGCGTTTCAATTGGTGGAGCTGTCGAGGCGCTGCACAGGCGGGGCGGGGCTACTGAAGCCATTTTATTATCATAACATTGCAAAGTGCAGCAGGTGCATCACAATTTGCTGTAGCGACAATACATTATCTTATTTTTTTTTTTAGACAAAAATGGGCCAGTGTGGAATTACGTCATCCAAAACCGTCTTGGTTTTCCTCAATCTCATATTTTGGGTAAGCAAACTGAAGATTAACGCTGAGCAATGTACCGCAAACCCATCGAGGCTGGATGTTGTTAGCGAGCTAGCACACTGCACCAACTGATGCGCTGCATTGTTCGGCGTTCAACGATGGACGAGTCGCGTTGAATGTCATTATACTTTCCATAAAGATGGTGCATACAGTACGTGCATTTTTACCCGGATTCATTAATAAACACACTGAATTAAGTGTACTGCAGCAGGCTCGAAGTCAACTATGTCGCCAGCAGCCGCCATGACGTAATGCAGCTTCTGTTGACCAGCTGTGCTATTTTAGTTAGTAAGATGAAATAATGTGAAATAAACATTTAATCATAATTTAAGAAAAAAAAATATTTAAATGTAAAATATAGCAATATAACACTGATACAATATTATATATAATAACATTATTTACTTCTTTAAACTGTGATAATTTACCAGTATCAACAAACTAAACTGTCTTTGTTAAAATGGACAACACATTTAATAATAACAACAACAAAAAAAGTCAATTCAATTGATAATTTATGTAGTTAGTGTCTAATATAGGGCACGCCAATATTTGGGTCATTTGTGTTACTATCCTTCTAATATTTTGCCCATTGATTTTATGATGGGAATGTTATTTCGTGAACCAACTCACACTTTCCCATAAAGTTGTTAGTACTATTTAAGTGAACCTAATGAATAGCCAGTTAAACATATTCATTTCAATATAGAGCTGGGCGATATGGCTGAAAACTGTATCACGATAAAAGTGTTTTATTTGCTCGATATTGATAATTATTGATATTTCATGACCTTTCAAAATTTAAGGACCAGGTTAAAATATCCATCCATCCATCCATCCATTTTCTACCGCTTGTCCCTTTTGGGGTCGCGGGGGGTGCTGGAGCCTATCTCAGCTGCATTCGGGCGGAAGGCGGCTTACACCCTGGACAAGTCGCCACCTCATCACAGGGCCAACACAGATAGACGGACAACATTCACACTCACATTTACACACTAGGGCCAATTTTTAGTGTTGCCAGTCAACCTATTAAATGTAAATATTTTATTCTAAATATGACCTTCCTCTAGTTATAATCTCCTCAGCCATCAAGGCAGAAAGTAAAGGAAATGTCAACACCACCATGGAAAACACACATAATTGTAAAATCACATTAAAGACTTAAAGGCCTACTGAAATGAGATTTTCTTATTTAAACGGGGATAGCAGATCCATTCTATGTGTCATACTTGATCATTTCGCGATATTGCCATATTTTTGCTGAAAGGATTTAGTAGAGAACATCGACGATAAAGTTAGCAACTTTTGGTCGCTGATAAAAAAGCCTTGCCTGTACCGGAAGTAGCGTGACATCACAGGTTGTGGAGCGCCTCACATCTGCACATTGTTTACAATCATGGCCACCAGCAGCGAGAGCGATTTGGACCGAGAAAGTGACGATTACCCCATTAATTTGAGCGAGGATGAAAGATTCGTGGATGAGGAAAGTGAGAGTGAAGGACTAGAGGGCAGTGGAAGCGATTCAGATAGGGAAGATGCTGTGAGAGGCGGGTGGGACCTGATATTCAGCTGGGAATGACTAAAACAGTAAATAAACACAAGACATATATATATACTCTATTAGCCACAACACAACCAGGCTTATATTTAATATGCTACAAATTAATCCCACATAACAAACACCTCCCCCCTCCCGTCCATATAACCCGCCAATACAAATCAAACACCCGCACAACACACTCAATCCCACAGCCCAAAGTACCGTTCACCTCCCCAAAGTTCATACAGCACATATATTTCCCCGAAGTTCATACAGCACATATATTTCCCCAAAGTTCATACAGCACATATATTTCCCCAAAGTTACGTACGTGACATGCACATTGCGGCACGCACGTACGGGCAAGCGATCAAATGTTTGGAAGCCGCAGCTGCGTACTCACGGTAGCGCGTATCCAACTCAAAGTCCTCCTGGTAAGAGTCTCTGTTGTCCCATCTCCACAAGCATGCGTATCCAACTCAAAGTCCTCCTGGTAAGAGTCTATGTAGTCCCAGTTCTCCACAGGCCAATGGTAAAGCTTGACTGTCATCGTTCGGGAATGTAAACAATGAAACACCGGCTACGATGTAGCCGCTACGTGTTTGTGTTGCTGCAGCCGGCCGCTAATACACCGCTTCCCACCTACAGCTTTCTTCTTTGATATCTCCATTGTTCATTAAACAAATTGCAAAAGATTCACCAACACAGATGTCCAGAATACTGTGGAATTTTGCGATAAAAACAGACGACTTAATAGCTGGCCACAATGCTGTCCCAAAATGTCCGCTACAATCCGTGACGTCACACGCAAACGTCCTCATACCGAGACGTTTTCAGCAGGATATTTCGCGGGAAATTTAAAATTGCACTTTACTATTTTAATCTATATGCCGTATTGGCATTGTATTGCAATGTTAAGATTTCATCATTGATATATAAACTATCAGACTGCGTGGTCGGTAGTAGTGGGTTTCAGTAGGCCTTTAACAATAACTTCTTCAAATCAAGGTCCAACTATGAGGTTAATGTGGAAAACGGCTCACGAGGGATTACTTTCCAAAAGTAAAAGTGTATATGACTATTGTCTGTATTTTGTGAATTCAAGATTATTGTACTTATTTATAGCCACCAGTGAAATTTTTGCCAGAAAGCTATAAACTAAGCTGAAAATCAGTTTAGTATGTAGAAAGTTATGATGGGTTATATGCGCTGACACTTCATTACGACTATGACCACCCCCGAACTGTGAACCATCACTGTAGACACTTTTCAGCTTTGATCACTAAAGACACTTTAAACTGCTACTGTGACCCAATGTCACCTCCATATTTATACTGTTGACTGTGAATCAGAATGTGCAATAATGTTATGTTACTCACTGTGCCTTGTATATAGCTTATACTTTTTTGTATACCTTATTTTAAACTGCTAAACTATACATTTTTTATTTTTATTTTAGCTAAGTACCGTCTGACTTGTTGAAGTGTGGACTAGCAAATTAAGATTTTCATTGTATGGCAAACTGTCTAACTGTGCATATGACAATAAACAATCTTGAATCTTGAATTACGCCTGTCAGCAGCTGGAGATGTTGCCCCTTTCAAGATGGTGGACCCAAGTCTCAACAGCCCCAATAGGCAGTAGCAATGCTGAGTTTATTTATATGATATCTATGTTGTTACCTGATCGGCTGTTAGCATGTTACTCCCACTGATCAGTGAACACTTCCTGTGTTGCTCGGTTACCAGAGAGCGGGTGCCTTTGTTAATGCAACCAACCTTGTTTTGTAACATTTTTTTAATGTTTTATCAATAGCATTTTTTAATGATATTGATTATGTCTATCGCTATTTTTTTTAAATGTATTTATTTTATTTTTATTTTTAAAAATAAATGTATTAATCAATCAACAAAACAATACACAACAACACCATAACAATGCAATCCAATTCCAAAACCAAACCCATCCCAGCAACACTAAGAACAACAATAAACAGAGCAATTGAGAGCAATTGAGGACACACAAACATGACACGGAACAATCCAAATGTAGTGAAACAAAAATGAACATTATCGACAACAGCATCAATATTAGTAACAATTTCAAAATAGTAGTGATTAAAAATCCCTCATTGATATTATCATTAAAAACATTAATAAAAAATAATAAAACAATTAGAAATGAACAATAGTGTCACAGTGGCTTACACTTCCATCACATCTCATAAGTTTGACAACACACTGTGTCCAATATTTTCCACAAAGATATAATAATATAATAATAATATCGCTATTTTGATATTGCTTTATTTCAATAAATTACATTTTTGTCTCTCTGATTGCAGGCTGCTGCGGGCATATTGTGCTACATCGGCGCGTATGTGTTCATCACGTACGACGACTACGACCATTTCTTTGAGGACGTATACACTTTGATTCCAGCTGTCATCATAATCGCCGTCGGCACTCTCCTCTTCATCATCGGCCTGATTGGCTGCTGCGCCACGATACGCGAGAGCTCCTGTGGTCTGGCCACTGTGAGTTGACACCTAACTACAATGTTACCTGAGCTTAATAAAACTGGTTTATTGACTTTTCCTTTTAGTTTGCTGCCATTTTGCTGCTGGTGTTTGTAACAGAGTGCGTTGTGGTGGTGCTCGGCTACATATACAGGGCAAAGGTAAGCTGCTTCTTAAACTGTGGCATTGGAAAAAGCAACATGTTGGCAAGAGATGTATTATTTAGAGAGGCCCTAAGATACACCAATGCAAGCGAGGGAACAAAGTTGTATATTTGGAGCTGTGAAGTCTCTGAACATGTTCCAGGTAGAGGATGAGGTGAACCACTCCATCCAGAAGGTTTACGACGAATACAACGGCACCAACACGGACGCTCCAAGTCGTGCTATAGACTACGTGCAGAGGCAGGTAAGGAAAAAAAGTCATAGAAATGTGTTGCCTGTTGGCATAGAAGGGTGTTGTTAAGTGGCACAACAGAAGAATATTTATTTTGACGCGCTTCACAAGATACAAAGATCCACCTTCTGTAAATCTTGTAATCATAGCAAGGACCAACAAAACGACTTAACTCATGAACTTTAATAGGGATTTGTAGTGCATGAGAAAGTGGAAAGGAAACTCTGGCTCTCTTTGACCACATGTAGTTTGTCAACAAGTATGTTGCACACCATCATCAGTCCCCAATCTTTGTCTTACAGGGGTTAGTTATATTATGATTTTTTAAAAACATTTCATTTTGGTCTATATAACATGTAATGATAGTTCATTGGTCAAAATTTGCATAGATTTTGCTGCAAAGACCTATTTTTAAGCCACTTTTTGGTTGCCTTCAAAAACGGTTTGTTTTGAGAGGGGGAGTCGTTAGGATGCAAATGAAGCCCTCCTTACCACGCCCCTTCACACTGACTAGACTTTCGTCCCCCGCTCCGGAAGCCTTGTTTTGTAGTTATTTTTGTTTTGCTAAAACCGTATGGAATATGGACACCGGTGATCGCCACCAGCCATCTAATTTTTACTTGACTTTCAACATAACACTACATCCCAGATAATATAGCGAGACCAGCGGCTCACTGAGGTTTGTTGTCGGCTCAAGGATGGAGGAGACGACGGCTGCAAATCTGGTACTGTATGCTGGTTAAGGTCAAACTTCTACTGAGTCTTTAGCTCTCCAATGCTAAATCCCGGACGTATACATGTGTATATTGACAATATGAGGCTTTTCTAATTCATTTTATGTTCATACTTTTACTGCACTGTTGCTTCAAAACCTTGTACACAATAAAGGATAAAACCGTCTATACAGTAAGCTACGCTAGGAACTACATTGCGAACCTAATAACTGATTATATTACTAACTGGTCCGTTGCCAAACACAGTAGGCACTTGTGCTGTCCCGATACCAATATTTTGGTACAGGTACCAAAATTATTTCTATACTTTTTGGCACTTTTCTAAATAAAGGAGACCACAAACAATTGCATTATTGGCTTTTTTTTTTTTTTTTTTTTAAATCTTACGGTACATTAAACATATGTTTCTTATTGCAAGTTTGTCCTTAAATAAAATAGTGAACATACAAGACAACTTGTCTTTTATTAGTAAGTAAGCAAACAAAGGTTCCTAATTTAGCTGCTGACATATGTAGTAACATATTGTTTCATTTTTCATTCTATTATTTTGTCAAAATTATTAAGGACAAGTGGTAGAAAATGAATTATTAATCTATTTGTTCATTTACTGTTAATATCTGCTTACTTTGTCTTTTAACATGTTCTATCTACACTTCTGTTAAAATGTAATAATCACTTATTCTTCTGTTGTTTGATACTTTACATTAGTTTTGGATGATACCACAAATTTGGGTATCAATCCAATACCAAGTCGTTACAGGATCATACGTTAGTCATATTCAAAGTCCTCATGTGTCCAGGGACGTACCAGGGACGTATTTTACTGAGTTTACTTTTCAGAGGCAGTATAGTACCAAATATGATTAATTAGTATCGCGGTACTATACTAATATACCGTACAACCCTAGTAGGCACTGATTCAATTACAAGTAGTTTTTAGGAAAATCATTCTTTATTTTGTCGGAGGACGGTGACGCCTTTGTCTTACATCAGAAGGCTAAACCAAGCTAAGATTACTAACATATCATTCACACATTTCTAACCCACTGTTATTACTTACCCTTTCATTGTCTCCTCCAGTGTTATAATTAGTAGTCACTGACTCTGCCATTAAAAGTAGTTTTCCGGAAAATCCATCTTTTTGTGAAAGTTTGTGGGTGAAGCAGAACTCGAAGCGACTTTTTCACAGTTGAAGGCACATTGCCACAAATTATAAAAAATAAAAGTAAGGCCCTTTTTACTTCAGATTTGTGTAGTGATTTGTGCTGGTTAAAGCAGACTAACAACAGAGCATTTTCCTTCAACAGGCTTCATCGTGAAAATGTTGTGATACACCTGGTCGTACATAAATAAAAAATGGCTGACTCGCGCAACGATGTTTAAGTACATTTCCACCATATATATGCAGATATCACCTGACGTCACAATAGGGAAAAACGTCACAAATAGGGCAAGTTCCAAACGGACTGTTTGGAGGAAGTCTGAAGGAAGGCAAGATTATTTTATAAATATCTCCGCAATGCCTCCACGGTTTGATTTCAAATTTTCGGGATTTATGCAGACCCCAAATACACATAAGCAGGTACCAGTAGGTAAGAAAAGTTGGTATTGCATTATAGGGCCCCTTTAATGGTCAGAGGCGTGACCGCTCGCTTACACACATGCACGGACAGAGTCTCGCAAGGTGCTAGCGAGGAGCACCGTAAAGTAACAATAATTAGGAGGGAAAAAAAGGATTGCAAAGCCAAATGTTACAGTGTGGGAATGTTCTGGCTTCAAACGAGTGAGCAACATGAGCCCATCAACACGGACGAACGAGCAAGTATGCCATATTTGTTAAAAAGTGATAGCAGCAACAACAACAACAACAACAAAAACAAAATACCTGACAGTTTTCCCAACATGGGGAAAATGCACTTAAAAATATTCTATATTTATTCAAGTTCAATTTTTGCTAACAGAGTTTGAGAGTCCATTTTATTTTAATTGTTTATTTATTCAGGATCATTTAAAAAAGTTCTTGACTTTTCAATTACAATGCTAACAAATACTAATGAGAAATAAGTTTATTGCTTTTAAAAGGTTACTTACAATATTATTATATTGAGTCTCAAAATAATGCTAACAATAATATCGTTTATCAGCAACAATTTGTGGGACATTGTATCCAGCAAGATTTGTTATCAGCCCAGGCCTACTGGCGATTATATCTTTCTTTTTAGTTTATTTCGAACATGAACACACTTACTGTATAATACATCAAACAATTTCATATCATTTCTCTATGCATCATGTCCGAAAAGGAGTAAGAAGAAGCAAAGCTTATTTAATCCTACCCCTTTCCCCACTTCGGAGCGTTTACAAATACATATGTTCATTTACTGTCTTCTTTTTGTAACACAATTACATCAGTGAATGATTAATACAGCAGTTCTTGTAATAGATAATTAAGTCAGTCATGATAAAAATACTGAGATGAAGAATATCCCATTTTAAATAAGGTTCAAGGTATTTCTCATAATTCTTCTTCTTTGTACTTTGTAAGCACTATTCATTTGAACAACCTCTCATAACCTCTTAATATCTGTTCTGTTCCTCCTCACAAGAAATGACAGCTGCAATTGTTAACCCTTTGTGCAAATGTCCCTAAATGTCCTTCTTGTCAGCTCCACTGCTGCGGCATTCATAACTACTCGGATTGGAGGTACACTCGCTGGTTCAAAGAGTCCAAAAACAATAGCGTCCCCGTCAGCTGCTGCCAGCCTAACATCAGCAATTGCACCGGCACCCTGACCCGACCGGGCAACTTATACCAGGAGGTACACACGACGTCGACAACCATTTTCTCATTTAAGAAGCTTCCCTTAATTGCCTTCACAAAACTTTGTCATTATATTTTGTAGGGTTGTGAAGCTCTGGTGGTGAAGAAGTTAAAGGAGATCATGATGTACGTCATTTGGGCCGCGCTAACGTTTGCGTCCATACAGGTGAGGAAGATACAGGTATCAGGATTACACCACACTCTGGAGGATTGCAAGTTTAGTGAGGCTCTGGAACATGTGCAGCTACTGTACATACCCATAGACCTTTTTTCACCATTTGCATCACCGTGGTTGAGTATTCTTCTTTTTTAACTTCCTAACCACACTTTTCATGAATGAATTGGTGACATGATAGTTAATAAGGCAGCCTAAAGTTTTTATGCAAAGTTCAAGTTATATAAACAAGCATTACCAAGATTTAAAGAACGTGTGGATTTTTTACGTGTTTTGCTCCAGTATTGGATTAATTAAGATATAAGGACCCCCCTTGTAAACGAGATGCTGCATCTCAATGTGCTATCCTGCATAAATTGAATATAAAATTATTTTTATTGTATATCTTAATTATGACAGTAGGCTCCAGCGCCCCCCGTGACCCCGAAGGGAATAAGCGGTAGAAAATGGATGGATGGATGGATGGATATCTAAGCATGGGAATTGATAAGATTCTTCCGGTTCCGATTCCACTTTTGATTCTGCTAAACGATTCGGTTCTTTATCAGTTCTCTTATCCATTTTTATTTGGGGAAAAAAAGATAACAAAAAGGTGGATTAGCATAAATTGTGTTTAGTTTAGAGCTAACATGACATTACAGAGCCGACAGCGAGGTCTTAAGAGGCACATAGCATAGGAAAACTATTTTGAAAATAAAATCAAAAAAACATTTCTGTAGAAATAAAACATGTGGAAATTACCGTGCAAAAGTTTGGTCAGATATACAAGGTGAAACAATAACATAGGCTCATAACACGCAACGCAAGATATGTCAAGCCTTCTTTTGGTATAATGTTGATGATTATAGCTTACGTTTTATGAACAACTTGAATTGAAAATCTCAGAAAATGTGGGGTTTTCCAAAAATGTAAATCATGATCATCAAAATGATAACAAAGAAACTAGAGCTTGACATACCTCACTTTGCATGTAATGACTTTATATCACATATTAGTTTCATATTTGAAATTAAATGGCTGACATGAATGGACTTTTACACAATATTCTAATTTTATGAGTTCCACCTCTAGCTATAATACAATGACTGAGTGAAAATGTGGCTGAAGGAAAACATACAACTTTTCTCTTATTACAATTCAACATTCACATACCGAAGGAGCATCTACTGTAGCAAATTGATGCAAGCTTTTGACCACAAACTTAGTCACTGCTTGGTGACATTGGTCGTTCCTGGCCGAGTGGTCTCTTTCTGTGAACTGGAGCCATTACTGCCCACCTTGAAACCAGTCAGAATATGTCTTCTAATGCTCTCCTAAATGAGAGGGCCTTCATTTCCATTTAACATGTAATAGCGCTAACATTACAGACTGTATTAGTACGTGTTGTATTTACGTCAGATGACTGCTGCTGCCTGGAATGAGATTGGCGCGGTTCAAAAACGCGACATTCATTTATAGTTATTGCATGCTATATGTTGAAATGTTTCAGCATATTGCTCGTATTTCCTCCTCTCGATGAAATAGCAACCTTGGAATTATTACAAGTAGCGCTGTTGCAATCTTTTCTAGTAAAATGTCAGCAAACTTCAGAGCGCTTCTTCCCCCCAGGCGCCGCCATGTTGCTGTCTGACGTCACTACGCACGTTGCGTGATGCCGTCATACTCACTCTGAACCGTTAAGGGAATCGGTTGAAAAAATGGCAAGCGATTCCAAGGAAATTATACACTGGAAACCGGTTCTGAACAAGAACCGGTTTTCGATTCCCATCTCTAGTAAAATCTGACTTGGACAGCTGTCAAAAAAGAAGGTTGATGGATTTAGCACAAATGGAAAATTATATTCAGGAGTTTGCATGCCTTTGATTTATGTAAAAATGATGAGAAAGTAAAGAAAGCTAAAATATTAGTAGAAAAAGAACTATAGTTTAACAAGTGAATGTAAAAATTCCCACCCAAACACAACATTCTGAGACAAGCAACTGCTGTTTCTCTCTAGAGAGCTGCCGTATATTATAAAACAATTATGCATATATTCTAGCATAGTTTACTTTTGAAAAATTACAGCAATATTAATGTAATATATACATTTTTGTCACATTTTTATGACTTTCTTCTTTTTGGGACTTTTAAAAATGTTAGGTGAAAAAGTAGTAAAATTACTCAAAGTAGCAAAACAAAGCTGAAATATTAATAGGATAATGTAGTAAATTAGCTGTAATTGTATTTTAATTTTAAGTTCCACACATACCTAAAACACAACGTTCTGAAACAGACAACTGCTGTTTTTCTCTAGATAGCTGCCATATATTATTTATACAAAAATAAGTTTATGCAAGTAATAACACAACTTTTCTTTGTAATATTACAACAATATTCTTGTAATATATACACTTTTTTTGTCATATTTCTATGACTTCGCACGTCTTTGATTTATAAAAAAATATTGGGAAAAAAAAGTAACAACATTACCAAATTAAAGTAGAGAAAGCTAAAATATTGGGAGAAAAAAAAGGCTGTAATTTTAACAAGTGAATGTCAAAATTCCCACACGACCCTAAACACCATTTTTTTAGGCAAGCAACTGTTGTTTCTTTTTAATAAAAAAAAGGAATACATGTATTCTAGTAATATTACATCCTGTGAAATTTACAACAATATTGTTGTCTATGAATGTTTTCATTCTTCCTGTTCATTGTTATCTAAGGGCATTCAATTGATCGCAACTGGACTGTTTTGTCTTAGAAGACGTTTCGCCTCTCGATTGCATGCTCCGAGATAACAATATTCTTGTTATATATATACACTTTTTAAATTTGTATCTTCTTTTTTGGGGACTTTGCACCATTTTGGAAAATGTTGAATAAGAAAGGAATACAATGACTCAAAGTACGGAAACTACACTGAAATATTAGTACAATAAAGCTGTAATTTTACAAGTGAATGCCAAAATTCCCACCTGAACATAAACGCAGCATTTGAGACAAGCAACGTTTTCTCTCTTGATGGCCCCAATATACAGTATTAAATATAAAACAATGATAGGTTTATTCTCGTAATATTACATCGTAACTTTTGTAAAATTACAACAACTATCTTCTAATATATACTGTCATACTTCTGTGACTTTTCTCTTCTATTTTTGGTTTTGATTTATATAAAAATGTTGAGTAAGAAATCATGAAATTACTCAAAGTAGAGAAACAAAACAGACATATTATTAGAATAAAGCTGTACTTAATCAAGTAAATTCCAAAATTACCACACAAATTTAAACACAACATTTAAAGACAAGCGACTGCTGTTTCTCTCTCGATAGTTGTCTTGTATTAATTAATATTAAAAAGTAAATTTATTCAAGTAATATTACAACTTAACTCTTGTATAGCAATATTCTTGTGACATATACACTTTTTTGTCAAATTTGTGTGACTTTTCTATTTTTGGGACTTTGCATGTTTTTAATTTATATACTAATGTTAAAAAAAAAAAGTTGTAAAATGACCGAAATGAAGTTGAGAAAGCTAAAATATTAGGAGAAGAAAAAGCTAAGTGAATGTCAAAATTTCCACACAAACCTAATGCAACATTCTGAGACAAGTAACTGCTGTTTTTCTCTCGATAGCTGCCATATGTAAAATATAAAAAAAATTATATTCTTACAATATAAACACTTTTTTGTTGTACTTTTACATTACATTTATCTCCTAATTTTTGTGACTTTGCACTTTTTTTGATTTATATAAAAATGTTGACATTAAAGTAGTACAATTAGTGAAAGTATAGAAACAAAGTTGAAATATTACTAAAATAAGTGAATGTCAAAATTCCCAAAACATTCTGAGACAAGCATTTTTTTTCTTTCTTTAGTAGAAAATGGATGGATGGATGGATGGATGGCTGGATAGATGGTGCCATACATAATTTATAAAAACCAAAATATGTTTTCTAATAATATTACAACATTATAACAATATTTTTTGAATTATTTAAAATTTTTCCCTTTTATGTTTTCCCTGTACTTGGACAAGTGGTAGAAAATTGATGGATGGATTGATGTACTAAAATTTACTCTGAGATAGTTTAATAATTTGATTTTTTTTTTTTTAATAAATGGTGTTTAACTGATAAAATGTTGTTAGTGTAAAAAGTTCATCCAGCAAATGATTCTGAATCCCTTACCTTGTCTGCAAACAGATGCTGGGCATGCTGTGCGCCTGCGTGGTGCTCTTCAGGCGGAGTCATGACCCGGCGTACGAGTTGCTGGTCACCACCAACAGCTACGCCTGAATCCCCCACCCAGAAAGGGGTCGTCACACCACTTCATGGTAGATTTCCGCTGTAGTTCTCTCATATATTTAAAGCATATACTCTAAGCTTGAGCACACCTGGCACAATCCGATAAAGTAGCGAACACTGGCAACGAGTGGGGTTCAAACAGGAAGAGCCACCTATTTATTATTATTATTAACGTCATGCTTTGTAACTTCTTTTTAATGTTCTTTTTTGTCCTTCCTTAAATTGGTTTTAAAAAAGGCTCATTCAGTCAGAATGGAAAAAATGACATCGGTGCTTAAGGGTTGAATTTTTGTATGAAACCAGAATTTAGTAGGAAATTCCCCAAAAAACTGTTATTACTAGAAAAACAGCATGACTAAAATATGTTATGGGAGGCTGATTGACTTAATCGTCATGCTTTGGACTCTTTTCCTATATGAAGTAATGGAAATATAAATAAAGTTAAAGAAAGTTAAAGTACCAATGATTGTCACACACACACTAGGTGTGGCGAAATTATTCTCTGCATTTGACCCATCACCCTTGATCACCCCCTGGGAGGTGAGGGGAGCAGTGGGCAGCAGCAGTGGCCGTGCCCGGGAATCATTTTTGGTGATTTAACCCCCAATTCCAACCCTTGATGCTGAGTGCCAAGCAGGGAGGTAACGGGTCCCATTTTTATAGTCTTTGGTATAACTCGGCCGGGGTTTGAACTCACAACCTACCGATCTCAGGGCGAACACTCTAACCACTAGGCCACTGAGTAGGTAGGTGTAATGTTCAAACTGTCACCATAAAACCTTCAATAACAGTAAAGGCAATCTTTCAACCTTTTAACTCTGTTAACTGTCATACAAAAGAAGTTAATACATTCTTTAATAGCAAAGACAATGGGTGTACAGTAGTTGGTAGCCATTTAACCCGCAGCTAGCGCTAAGCAGTTAACTAGCAGTCAACTCCAAACAAATCAAGAATCAAAACACAGGCACAGCTACTCCTTTGAGCCGAGTTGAGGTCTTGTGAGATTTGTTAACTTCTTTCAAGATTCCTTGTCTTTGTTACGTCACGATTACTGGCGACAAACTGTGTGACATTTTGTAGCATCGAATTAAAGAGATTTCACTAAATTAGGAATATTTGATGTCATTCATTGTAATTAAATTGCGCCCATTGTACTTATTACAGTACATTTATTTTCATAGAAAATCCTATTAAGTGGCTGATAGGTTTTGTATGGGATCTATTTCCTCATGTGCTACTTTAGCTTTGGTTGTTCTGATGCAAACATACAGAAACAAATATGATAACACCCCCGCCCGTCCTAAGAAGTCGGATTTAGACTCTTTCCCCATTTTATTTTTATGCTGTGAATTTCCTCCTGAATCCGCTTCACTATTGAAGCTCTGTGAATATACGAGGCGGTGTGAGCCCGTCACCAGTGTTGTCAGTGCGTGTATTATCAGTGTTATCTTGTCTTTTCCAGTTCCTCTGTTTACTCTCTTAGTCATAAGCCCTTGAGGTGGAATTATTTATTTTATATCTTTGATTTTATATACATACGGTATATATATATCTTTGTGTCTGTGTGGGAATTTGTGCTGTTATATTTCTTTATTTTGAGTTGTTACAATACATTGATCCCGAAATACTTTTGCGGGAGCTGCAAGAAAAAGAGGGATGAACAAAATGGTGTGTAGATTTGATTTGAACAGTAAACCAATAAAGTCATACATTTCAACTTGACTACTCCTTAATTGATGTCGCATACTTTTTTATTTTTATTTTATTTTTTTAAATACACATTTAAAGGCTTAGCACAAGGGTTTTGAAAATGTGAGGTGAATAACAACACAATATGTAATAATGGTGCATTACTGTATGTAATAATGTAGTACATTTTTACCTCATCATGCAATAACGCCGCATTTTTTAATACTATTCTTGAATGCATTTTATAATGAGCTTTGACACATTTTGTGGTAACTTCTTACATTATGCAATGCTTATTGCACTTGTTTTTTTTTGGTTTTTTAAAAAGCTAACAATTTGGTGCATTATGTAATACATCATTGACTGATTGATTATAATGGAGAATGTGCAAGCAAAAGTTACACTAATGAAGTATTACTCACGTAAGAAATGAGATGCGCACTAAAATGTTAGAATATTCACGGATGCTAATACTGTATTATACAGCCGTCCCTCCCCACATTGCGCTTCAAATATTGCGTTTTCACTACGTTGCAGAATTTTTAAAGTTTATTATAATCATTTTTGTCCTGAGTTAAGCATTTTCGAGCATACACGTGGCTAAATAAACTAAAATTATCAATACTACAGCAGTATTGGCCACCTACATGAGACCAAACCAATCAGAGCATGCTGTTCAGTATTGTGGACACTGATTGGCTCAGCATTACTATATTAGATCAGAAGTGCAAAGGGTGTTAGTTAGTGTCTAGGAGGCTCTCATTATGTTGAAAAATGTGTTCAGGAGGTAGTAAACAGTTTTTTTTAAAAGCTCCAGCTATAAAAATAATAAATTTATAATTAATAATTTGTACTCCGCGGAAATGTATTTATCTAGGTCATGTCCGCAACAAATTAACAGCGAGGAACAAAAGATTACTTTACATGACAAAACGCACTAATGCAAATATGAAATAGAAAGAAAACGAATCGACCAATTTCATGTTTTTTAAACATTTAACATGTGATAGTTTTTCTAATTAAAGGATCAACTTAAAATGCGTCCAAGTAATGTATTACAAAATACAGCCAATTATTACAAATTTTGGCGTTATTACATATTGAGGTGAAAATGTATTGCAGTATTAAATATTGCCAGTGGAGGTGCATGCAGCAGCTTGAGAAAATCCAAGAAAAGCATTGCTTTCAAATTTGCTAATCTAACTTTGACAAAGGACAAAATGAATGGATTTTTAGTTCCGACAGAGATAAATGGGTCTTAAAATTACACTCGCTTAGTCGTTCCTTAATGTATCTTTTAAGCGTTTTCCTTATAGAGTAATGCTGTGTACTAGTTTGCAAAAACAATTGATTAGTTTTTCCCAATTTCTATTTCTTAAAGGGCCAATGTTTAAATATTTACCAGCTTTGTTTATCTTTAACTCCTAGACCTCAGCTTTACAGATGTCATGTATTATTTGCTGTCAGTGTGTTTTGTAGTAAAAACAACTTTTAGTGACTTCACGTATCACAATAAAGATAGTTACCCTACATGTTATTTTCTTGCATTTCAGGTGATTGAATAAAATATATAATTTTTAGACGGGGTGTCTAATATGATGGAAGTTATTTAACCCTCAGGGACAAAGGCTGACTTTTTTTGTCCTTTCAGTTCATGTTTGCTGTATATTTTTGGCCGTATTTTTTGTTGCTACTCAATCATGATTTTTTAGTATTTTTTCATATTGAATTCAAAGACTTCAATGTCCAATTTTTTCACAGATGTGCAAAACAGGTGTAGAATACCCCAGAGCCTAATTGGACATAAAAGTAAATTTTTCAAATGGCATAAAAACATTTTGGATTAATACTTTTTGCTCAAATCAGTCAATCAATATATGCCCTATAACAAAAATACCAAACATTAGAGGTGGGATTTTTTAGGCAACGCACGATTTGATTTATTTTCCATATTTGGGGTGACGATTCGATTAACGATTTTTGTATATTATTTGGTATATAATTTATAATAAAACCTTTTCAAAACAGATTACAAAAGCTCCTCTTGGCTGCCAACGTACGGTTTGTGCAGTGTTTGCCTAAAAAAAGTATATATTTTCTTTAAAGTTTTAATTTTATTTACTAAAATCACAGAATGTTAAAGAGTCTAATAAAAGGAAATAAAGCAAATCCAACCCAATCCCAGCTTTACATTAAATAGGATAGAAATTTACAAAGCAATTGGAAAGACATACAAAAAAACTTAAATAAAAGCAACAGTATCAATAATAAAAATATGAATAATATCAATAGTTGTTTAATTTATTTGAATGCAAAAATCGATTACTAAATTGTTTTTTTTAAATACAAAAAAACAAACAAAAACGTGAAAAAAAAATGTATTCTTGGAAATTATGAATTGATTTAGAAACGGAATTTTAAAAAAATCGCAATTTGGACGTGAATTGATTTTTTGGAGAACCCCTACAAAATATGTACTGTTTTACATTTTCATTTTAACCCTTTGAATGATTTTTGATCAAATTATGTCACAGTTGTCAGTTAGTATACATTTGCATAACATCAACAATTAAAAAAAAAAATTATATGTTTGATAATTTTGTTTAGGACTGAACTGTTTGGTTGGTCTTCGAGGACGTCTAGACTTAAATTGGTCAGATCTAGTGAACTGCACAAACTGATGAGAGACAAAAGGTTAACCAAACAGTCCAGTTGCCATCGATTGAATGTCCTGAGAATACAATGACCCGGATGAATGAGAACATCCATGACACGTTTGGACTCAGTGGTGTGTCGTCAGGGCCAGTAAGGCCTTCTCTGCTGGCCTAACATAACCAGCAATCATGATCATAATTAAAGATAAAAGTAATTTTGAATTTACTTTCCCTAAATATCTAAAAGTATTCATGTTCTCTTCATGTCATATTATGCTCTTTCGAGTGCTGTTGTTTTTAGGTTAGAGTTTGTATCCAATCAGAATTCAGGTAGCTTATGTTGCCATGCTGTACCAAATCTGCCCGAGGTCTTCAGAATCAACAATGCTTTGCACTATCAGTGAACGGACACATAGAGGTGATAGACAATTGCGATAGCCAATCAGATCACGAGTTGTAGTCAGTAGGGCCTTCTAGCTGGCCTAACGCTGTGATTGGATACTCACTTGGGAGTCTTAAGTGAGTATCCAATCACAAGTTGCGAAAACAGGAAGTGGCACCGGAACCATACGAGCCATAGAAAGCCACAGAAAACTCACCGGTACAATAATCACGAAGATAAAATGAAGTGAAGTCGGACTAAGTAGGACATCACTGAAGGCCTAGGTGAGAAACGCACGGCCCGCCACTGTTTGGACTGACGTTTATTGAAAAATTTGAGCAAAAAAAGTAAAAAAACAACAACAAAAAACCCCACTTTTTTACGGTCCTGAAAAACTTTTGGCTTCGGATATAATTAAACTTGGATGTCCCCAGAGGCTTAAACATTGTCTGACCGTCTTTGTGTGCAGTAAATACTGTACAAAGGCCGCACACTACTCTGGAACAATAACATTAGCACCAATACTAACGCTAACCCAACATAGCCGGTTTCCTGGCTGGTCCGCCATCGCTACTAAAGTAACATCGAAATGATTTCATTTCAAAGTAAAACGGCAACATATTGTTCCTTTTAAAGGGGACAAGTGGTTATGAACCATAAACAATATTTTCTTAGAGTATGTCTGACTTGTATGTTTTCTTGTTTCCCATGTTTGGGTTTCACTTGACCTTCTCTACAAGTTTATTCACAGTTTTCCCAGATAGTTTCCAGGCACGATTCCCCTCTGCCCGTGTCCTACCACCGTCCACCAGCCGTCCTCTCCTCTCTCCAGGACCTGGACCACATCACCTCTGCGGACGGTCAGTTCGTCTTCCACCTGAGTATTCCATGCCAGATAGTGAAACAAGGTTCTTAAATATTACTTGCAGTCATTACCTGTGCGGTGTAGTTATAAAGCACGAAGTAGGTGTCCTCATCCAGGGTTGGCAGTGATGTGTATGACCCATCCGATGTCACAGCTGAAGAAAAAAAATATCAGTTTTAGCATTCGACTGCTAATTAATCCATGATGTGCATTTATATAGCACATGTGAATAGGGATGATGTTTGATAAGAAATTATCGAGTTTGAGCCCACTATCGAATCCTCTTATCGAACCGATTCCTTATCGATTCTCTTATCGATTCCAGATAGGTTGTTGTATATGGAAAAAAAAAACACAATATTTGGTTTTACAAAAGCTCACTTTTATTTTATAAGAAAAAAATAAATAAATATTGACTGTTACCCCACTAAAAAAAAAATAAAAAAATATTGACTGTTGTTACCCAAAGTATATTAAGTGGGATTTTTCAGAAAAACAAATGTACACAGTAACACAAAAACAACCTGTCTCTGTGATCACTATAAGTGTATAAATAATAATATAGTGTTAAATAAAATCAGTCCCTTGGGCACAAAACTGAAAATAATACAGCTCTCCAAAAAGTGCACTTCTGCTGCTATTGGAACATACTAACTACACACACTATGACACCAAGAACACCACAGTCGTCAATCAACAATTCTTCTTCCCTTACATGAGAGCGAAGCCTGGCAATAATTGCATATTGCCTGTTCTGCCCTCACTATACGTGTTGAGGTTATACAGCTTGGCAGACAGCTAACAAACAATCCAAGACGTCTATTAAAGTTCCAAAGCAGATTAATCCATTTAGGCTCTTTATTGTTGTTGATCTTGCTTTGTCTTTTCCTATCTTGCACTGGACTGTTTTTTTAAACTGAAATACACACAATGACAAATGTATAAGCTATGTGATTCAATTAACATACTGAAATGTAATACACAATATGTAAATATTAGCTTCACACAAATATACAGTACTATCATCAAACAAATACTTCTGAGTGTTGAAACTATTTCGATGGTGGAAATACACGACTGGCAGCCATTTTAAGTCCTCAAAACAGCCATTGAAACAGTGCACAAAAGTCGTTTTTCAATAGACATCTTACTATCAAATTGAAACACTTTCCACCTTAATATTGAATTATATAAACAAGTTAAACAGTTTACTTACAGACTTATCTTTTCCAAGGCTTGTAGGAGCTAACACAACTTGTCTACTTCTCAATTGTCTCAAGAACTAAACTGACTCGCCAACCCGGAAGTGCCCAAACTAATGACGCGTAGTATTTTCATATCGCCACAAGGTGTCAGTAAGAGTCTACAATCAAATGGGCATAACATTGCGTCTCACAGGGCAATTCCTGTGGGAAGGGATTCGTTCTCAGGGATTCGAATAAAGAACCAACTCTTTTTCTTTACTATAGTGGTCGCGATAACGGGTACCGGTTCTCAAAAAGGGATTCGAGTCCGAGGACTCGGTTCTTTTCTTATCGAACAACCGGGAAAACCGGTTTCGAGCATCATCCCTGCATGTGAATGTGAATGTTGTCTGTCTATCTGTGTTGGCCCTGCGTTGAGGTGGCGACTTGTCCAGGGTGTTGTACCCTGAATGCAGCTGAGATAGGCTCCAGCACCTCCCGTGACCCCGAAAGGGACAAGCGGTAGAAAATGGATGGATGGATGACTTACTTTCTCCACTACATGGCAATATTGAATGCTGTCTTTTAGGCCCGTTTCTTTCTACAGAAGCTCCCAGTAGAGGATCAGAGCACCTGGAATAGTTAAGAAGACAAAACAAGATTCAATATGTTGACAATGGATCGGTCTAGTTTGTCTGGGACACACCTCCTCAGGACGCCTTGTGCTGGGTGGGCTTGGCCAGTTCCATCTGCAGACGTCGCCCTCTGGTCATAGCTCTCAAATTCAACAGGCTCTGTCAGGAAATGCTGGTTAGCAGGATTTAACTACTATAAGTACGTCATTGAATCCTAGGTAACATGTTATATTTCAGTGCAGATCTGGATGAAGGTGCGTGCTGAGCAAGGAATAACTTTTTTCACATTTGAAGTCACGGTTGTATAAGGTTATGTTGTGACTAGGGTTGTACGGTATACCGGTATTAATGAATCATATTCGGAACTATGCCGCCTCTAAAAAGTACTGGCCACCCACCCCCTTGCGCCCCCGTCGTCGTCACATCGGGTCATTGCTGGTTTACGAGCAGAGGAGCATGTTCTGTAGTGCACACACACGTAGTACTTACAAGCAGACAATGTGTGTAGACAGAAAAGGGAGAACGGACGCATTTTAGCCTAAAAACTAACAATGAAGGAGAAGTTATAACACTGGCTAGTTAGCTAGCGGCTAAAGTCCAGCCGCAGTCTGCAGTGTTGTAGCTACTTCTAAATCACTAATCCTGGTTTTCATGGCGACAGATAAAGTATGTTTCTTACAAGTGTCATCTTTGCAGGACGAGGAATAGCTAAACACTACACACCGTAGCTCATCGGTGTCAAAATGTAAACAAACACCATTGGTGGATCTACACCTAACATCCACTGTAATGATACAAGTACAGGAGCGTATATCGTCTATACTACTATGATTACGTCGATACTTTTTGGCATCACAACATCTTCTTTCGTTTAAAAAAAAGTTATATTATGTTTATAAACTCAGGAAATATGTCCCTGGATCCATGAGGACTTTGAATATGACCAATGTATGATCCTGTAACTACTTGGTATCGGATTGATACCCAAATGTGTGGTATCATCCAAAACTAATGTAAAGCATCCAAACAACAGAACAAGTGATTATTACATTTTAACAGAAGTGTAGATAGAACATGTTTAAAAGAGAAAGTAAGCAGATATTAACAGTAAATAAACAAGTAAATTAATAATTCATTTTCTACCACTTGTCCTTAATAATTTTGACAAAATAATAGAAGGGAAAATGACACAATATGTTACTGCATATGTCATCAGCTAAATTAGGAGCCTTGGTTTGCTTACTTAATAATAAAAGACAAGTTGTCTTGTATGTTCACTATTTTATTTAAGGACAAACTTGCAATAATATAATATAATTTTAGAATTTTGTTTATGTTGATTGATTGTTCTCCATGCTTGTGCTGACATTTCCTTTCCTTTCTGCCTTGATAGCTAAAAGGTTTTAGTCAGAGGAAGGTTACATTTGAAACAAAAACGTTTACATTTAATATATTTTCTCCTAGCCCTTCTTTTGATAGGTCATAAAAATATCAATTATTATCGATATTGTAAAACCCTTAAGTGGTGATACAGTTTTCTGCCACATTGCTCAGTTGTGTTTATGTATGAAATGAAGCTTGTTCACCTGGTGGATGCAAACCCGTCCTTTTCATCTCAATGAAACAATTGTTGATAGCGGTGATGTCACAGTGCTCCAGGTGCTTCCTCACCTCCTCATAGAACTGGTTTGACACAGGTAGACCATCCATTAGAACTCTACATGGCTCTCAACACACACTTCTACCCATACAAAGGGAATGCAAGCTTGCCTCGTCGTCTTTGACACACTGCATAGAGATGTGATTGCAGTGGTCCCACAGGCTACACCTGAGCACGTCGATGCGATCGGCCTCCAGCTGCTGGAACACCTGCAACAAATCAGCTTAAAAAGGTTTTGTTCCACTTTTAGCTGACTGACTGCACATGACTTGTATTTCCCTTCCTTGAGTCGGAATCGTGACCGTAAAGGGGAAGTGGTGTGTTTTCTTATGACTCTATGTAAGAGTTGAGTTACCTCACACGTGCTTCTGTGTGTTTCCTCCCAGTCCTGGCGGATGCTTTCCAGCAGGGTGATGTTGGTCAAGTACGACCCCTCTGCCAAAAGCTCAGGAGGTCATTTAGATGCAAAACCCAAAACCAGTGAAGTTGGCACGTTGTGTAATTCATAAATAAAAACAGAATACAATGATTTGCAAATCCTTTTCAACTTATATTCAATTGAATAGACTGCAATGACAAGATACTTAATGTTCGAACTGAGAAAAGTAATTTTTTTTTGCAAATAATCATTAACTTAGAATTTAATGGCAGCAACACATTGCTAAAAAGTTGGCACAGGGACATTTTTACCACTGTGTTACATGGCCTTTCCTTTTAACAACACTCAGTAAACGTTTGGGAACTAAGGAGACCAATTTTTGAAGGTTTTCAGGGGTAATTCTTTCCCATTCTTGCTTGATGTACAGCTTAAGTTGTTCAACAGTCCAGGGTCTCCGTTGTGGTATTTTAGGCTTCAGAATGCGCCACACATTTTCAGTGGGAGACAGGTCTGGACTACAGGCAGGCCAGTCTAATACCTGCACTCTTTTACTAGGAAGCCACGCTGTTGTAAGGAGACCAATTTTTGAAGGTTTTCAGGGGTAATTCTTTCCCATTCTTGCCTGATGTACAGCTTAAGTTGTTCAACAGTCCAGGGTCTCCGTTGTGGTATTTTAGGCTTCAGAATGCGCCACACATTTTCAGTGGGAGACAGGTCTGGACTACAGGCAGGCCAGTCTAATACCTGCACTCTTTTACTAGGAAGCCACGCTGTTGTAACACGTGGCTAGGCATTGTCTTGCTGAAATAAGCAGGGGCATCCATGATAACGTTGCTTGGATGGCAACATATGTTGCTCCAAAACCTGTATGTACCTTTCAGCATTAATGGTGCTTTCTCAGATGTGTAAGTTACCCATGTCTTGGGCACTAATACACTAGAACACAGTTTCCAAAAACAATTTGAAATGTGGACTCATCAGACCACAGAACTCTTTTCCACTTTGCATCAGTTCGTCTTAGATGAGCTCGGGCCCAGCGAAGCGTATGTGGGTGTTGTTGATAAATGGCTTTCGCTTTGCATATTAGAGTTTTAACTTGCACTTACAGATGTAGCAACAAACTGTAGTTACTGACAGTGGTTTTCTGAAGTGTTCCTGAGCCCATGTGGTGATATCCTTTACATACTGATGTCGGTTTTTGATGCAGTACCGTCTGAGGGATCGAAGGTCCATAATATCATCGCTTATGTGCAGTGATTTCTCCAGATTCTCTGAACCTTTTGATGATATTACGGACCGTAAATGATTAAATCCCTAAATACCTTGCAATAGCTCATTGAGAAATGTTGTTATTAAACTGTTCGACAATTTGCTCACGCATTTGTTCACAAAGTGGTGACCCTCGCCCCATCCTTGTTTGTGAATGACTGAGCATTTCATTGCTTTTATACCCAACCACGGCCCCCACCTGATCCCAATTGGCCTGTTCACCTGTGGGATGTTCCAAATAAGTGTTTGATGAGCATTCCTCAACGTTCTCAGTCTTTTTTGCCACTCGTGCCAGGTTTTTGAAACATGTTTTAGGCATTACATTCCAAATGAGCTAATTTTTGCAAAAATAACGAAGTTTACCAGTTCAAACGTTAAGTGTCTTGTCTTTGCAGTCTATTCAATTGAATATAGGTTGAATAGGATTTGCAAATCATTGTATTCTGTTTTTATTTACAATTTACACAACGTACCAACTTCACTGGTTTTGTACACGTACTGTACATAAAACAGTAATTGCAATATAACACTGGATCTAACCTGCTTCACACGCTGCCCGTCTGCAATGTTTGGCCCTGTGGCACACCTGTCAAATACATGTTCACATTCCACTGAAAATAGATTTCATGACATGTAAAGTATCTTCTTTCTTGCTTATAAAGTGTGTTTTTTGCCATCTGAACCGTAAAACAACTGCTAACTATGAATGGACATAATCAATCGATAGTTTCATCAACTGTCTATGACTAATTACTGATTAATTGATATTTTGATATTTAAAAAAAGGTTAATAACATACCTTTTTAAACAGGCTTTTTATGGATCATGTTCAACTATTTAGTTTTCTTAATTTTGAGTGTGTTATTTTGTATTTTATTTATTGGTATTATTAACACTAGTTTTCTCTCAATGTTATTGTTTTATTAATCTATTAATATCATATTTATATTGTATTTTTTTTAAACATATTTTATCATATGTTTCATACTATTTTTTAGATTGTGTTAATTTTAGTTATTCTCCAGTGTGGACGCCTCAAAGGGGGCGGTTTTCCTCAATCCTCAGTGCAATGCCATTTTTTGTTTTGTTTTTGCCAGTAGTGCTGTGTGTGCTTGTATGTATGTGTTTTTTCTCTTTTTTTTGTTATTTTTTTTGTGTCTGCCCCTTGCCTGTGTATGAAAAGTGCTATTTGAAGTTAGTTAATTTGATAGTTATGTCAAAACGGTGTGCACTACTTTGATACAACCAGCAGAGGCACTGTTGATTGAATCCATTCAACCTAAAAAGTAAAACAACTCCTCTGTCATTTAAACAGGCGTTTAGAACATTCAGAGGGACATTTTCCCATTAAAAATAGTTAAAAAATAGTAACTAATAGATTAATTAAGCATTCATTTTCAAGGTACTTTAGTCGAATTACCTTGTTTAGGGCCAACATATGTTTAGCATATTATATACCACAAAAGCATCTGATCAGAGGTTGCCGTGGCAACTGCAGTGAGAAATATTCACCCATTACAAGCAAGTTTACCTTTAAAATTATATTATTTGAGGTAAAATTATTAACTATTGTTGAAAAGTTAATATTTGTGTTTAGAAATATATTGGGTCTCCAATAAAATACATACATCCCTACATTGAGAGTTTCATTCTTTTTATCTGAAGAAAAGTTGTTTTGGTTATCTTTTGATTAAAAAGAATTTTACACTCATTGTACCTTTTCTCCTTGTTTGGATGCAATGGCTGTCTTTGTTGTATGCTCAGCATCATCCGCCTCCTTGCATCGCACCTCATAGTTCTTCTTTGACTGTAAAAAGAAGGAAAGGACCAGGAGAAAAATGCAGAAAAAGCATACATATTTCGCCTTTATTTTAGATAGTGGGAAACACCATGGAAGCAATGATTCTGAATACATTAGAAATTTGTAATTTAAGGTATTCAGCTAGACCTTAAATTGTACTACATTTAGTACATAAAAATGGAGCAGTCAGTAAAAAAAACTAACTGATTTGTCTCGTTTTTTTGTTTAATTAAATTCAGATATAGAGCAACATTAATATAATGTAGTATTTATGAATGTCGTAAAATGTTATCACAATTTTATGAAGTGGTGCTGTTATTTTTATGTTTACGCGCGAACCGGAAATGATATCCTTATAGTTTCCGTTCTGGCCGAGTTATGCCTGTTTGAAAATAGACACATTACTTAGTAGCGTGTACATCAGTCCTATTGGAAGTTCGATCGTCCCAAAATATTGATGTTAAGGTAAGAAAATATGTTCATGATAAAATGTTGTTCATGATAAACGTTTCGGGTGTTGGTGGAATACTCTGACAATTATGGTACAATTTCTGTCTTTATCTTCTGTTGTGGATCTAATGTGTGTTTAGGCTGACCATATTCTGAAACATACCGGTATGCGTGCCAAAGCGGGCAGCACGCCATTTGCCAATGATACCCGAACTTGCTTCATAAATAATATATTTATTTAAATAAAGCATTTTTTTCTCCTTTGTTGACAGCGGTGTTGTTGGCGCTAGGAATTTTCAAAATGGGGTCCCACAGTAAATTTTTGGGGTCCCACTTTTTTGTAAGCGTTTTGAAAAACAATTATAAACGTATGCATTATCCTGTTATATCTCACATTCTATATTGTGTTTTGGAAAAAGGTTGTCATAAACGTTACTTAATTCATTAAAAAAAAATAATAATAAAAAAAGAAAACACATTTCTATACAGTTATAAACATTCATTCACTTTCTTCTTTCCTTCATGGATCTAAACTTTACCACTGCTGGTAGTTTTTTCTATGTTTTTATTTAATAAGTTGTAGGTGTATTTATTTCAGTATAAAAGTGTAAAACGTGTTTTGCTTCAGTCATGAAATGATGATAATGGTGTGCCAGGGCATACATACATTTTATATTTAACGCTTAAATCTGTGGAGTCTACATCAACTTTAGATCTATCCCTCATTTCAAAATGTTTTAGTTTTAGTTGTTTTTTTGTTTTTTTGTTTTCCGCCCTTTTTTGTCAAACAAAACTATGTTTTTAATGGCAAACACGCAAAATATGCAAAATCTTCCACCAAACATATTTTTCAAAGTGGAACATTTGATGTGAAGTAATCGGAACCTTGAATAGGTCAATAATTCATAATAACATTGATTTTGATTCAATATTATGTTTTGAGCAATGAAAAAAAAACAGCTTTGTTTTATTAGTCAACATTGCAACTTTTTCTAAATTACATTTCACCTTTAAGCTTTTTTATTTCACTTTTGTTATGTTTTTGTTGCTTTTGACACCCCTGCTATAGATAATAATACATAAAATCTGATAAATCTATCGCTAAAAAGCAGAGCCTGGCGACACATGCGCGTTTATCATAACTCTCTCGCTCTCTCTGTCTCTGCCCCTCCCTCACGAATGCTGCTGCGTGCGCACACCTTCACAATTTGTTTTGTTTTTAACCCCTTCTTAACCCTGAACGTACATTGAAAATACACGCAACCCTAACTCAAAATGCCGGGCATTTGAGGCATTTAAGAAACTCCGCCCGGACCGCCCCGCAAAAGAGGACTTGTCCGGTGAAAAAAGGACGTATGGTCATTCTATGTGTGTGTGAGCTTTAGGTAAAAGTTAGTATTGCTAGCTAACAGGGGAACGCTGGTTAAACACCACCATCGCCATGAAGATATGTAAACAATATTTTTAAGTACAGTGACAAAGTATTTATGAGAATTAATTTGACTGACAGCAGTCTTGTCCAATTTTTGACAGCCTAAGTCACTTAAAAATATTTTACAGATATCTTTAAATAGATAAGATACAACAATATATGTTGATTACAGTTTGCATTGTCTTGCGGTGTATGTCTAGAACCTAAATGTACTCCAATTAAATTCCAGATCTGGGGCATGATATCCATCCATTTTTCTACCGCTTGTCCCTTACGGAGTCGCAGGGGGTGCTGGAGCCTATCTCAGCTGCATTCGGGCGGAAGGCGGGGTACACCCTGGACAAGTGGCTACCTCACAAGTGGCTACCTCACCCCTTCAACCCTTTTTCGATTACGCATGCACCTCCTGGTATCCTAGCACCTCCAAAACCCTCAAATCTAAACTCCAAAAATCTCAGAACAAGCTAGTCAGGTTACTTCTAGACCTCCACCCCAGATCCCACCTCACTCCTACCCACTTCTCTAAAGTGGGCTGGCTCAAGGTGGAGGACAGAGTTAAACAACTTGCACTGAGCCTAGTCTATAAAATCCGCTACACCTCCCTGATACCGAAGTACATGTCAAACTACTTCCTTAACGTAAATGACCGCCATAACCACAACACCAGGGGGTGCTCCACTAACCACGTTAAACCCAGATTCCGAACTAACAAAGGTCTTAACTCATTCTCTTTCTATGCCACATCAATGTGGAATGCGCTCCCAACAGGTATAAAAGAAAGGGCATCTCTATCCTCCTTCAAAACCGCTATAAAAGTTCACCTCCAGGCAGCTACAACCCTAAACTAACACCCTCCCCGGATTGCTAATAATCAAATGTAAACAATCAAATGCAGATTCTTTTTCTTATGCCTTCTGATCTCTCTCTCTCTCTCTCTCTCTCTCTCTCTCTATGTCCACTACCCCCCCACCCCACCCCCCCTCCACACTCCTGATTGTAAATAATGTAAATAATTCAATGTGATTATCTTGTGTGATGACTGTATTATGATGATAGTATATATGATAGTATATATCTGTATCATGAATCAATTTAAGTGGACCCCGACTTAAACAAGTTGAAAAACTTATTCGGGTGTTACCATTTAGTGGTCAATTGTACGGAATATGTACTTCACTGTGCAACCTACTAATAAAAGTCTCAATCAATCAAAAATCGCAGGGCCAACACAGATAGATAGACAACATTCTCTACTAACATCCAAATACCACACGCTAAACAGCGTGCGCAAACTATAAAAGCAGTCTTGCAACACATCTCCGATAGAACCCACGTTTTTGAGTGCTCTGAAAGTGCGACCTGGGAGATGCTGGCACTGACTGCAAACGTGTGTTGGAACGTTCCAGACGCAAAAAAATGTATATTGCAAGAAGATTTTTTAATATGTAGCAATAAACAAAAGTCATTTAAAAAAGAAAAAACGTCAACAGACACCTAAACGCATCAGTTTAATTTGTTTTAATCAGCCCCTTAAGTCATCCAGCAGCTATACAATTATTAAATGATATTGCTGAATAGACGATATGTCAATTTTTTTTAATTTTTCACAGTCCATATATGTTGACGAGCATATGTAGGGCGTAGCTGTACAGCTCACATATCTCACAGCTATTTCTGCGCAACTGCCAGTTTGCACGTTCTTTTTAGATGTACTATATATAACCCAAAACAGCGACCACAGAACAGTTTCAGTCTTGATAAATCACACTGTGTGTGCTTAATCAGTGGTCCCCAACCTTTTTGTAGCTGCGGACCGGTCAACGCTTGAAAATTTGTCCCACGGACTGGGGGGGGGGGGATTTTTTTATTTTTATTTTTTTCATAAAGAAATACAATCATGTGTGCTTACGGGCTGTATTCCTGCAGACTGTATTGATCTACATTGATATATAATGTATAAAATGTGTTTTTCTATGTTTATTTATTAAAAAAAACAAAACCATTTTTATTTTTATTTTTTTTCTGGTACCAATCGGTCCGCGGCCCGGTCCCAATCGGTACCGGGCTGCGGCCCGGTGGTTGGGGACCACTGTGCTAAATGATTACATTTCCATTATCTCTTGAAGGGATGTAAATGTCTTTGTGATGGACGATACGATTCACATTTCGATATGGGTTACGATGCGATTCAAAAATTATTTATTTATAAAACAGAACGATGCGATTTGATTTAGTGAATGTACGATTCAATAACATTTGATACGGTGTATGAATGATTCAATTCTATGGTTATAATCGAATTGAACACATCCTTTTTTACAGTACAAAATAACTAAAGCATTCGTTTCTGTGCATAGACTCCTCCCCATGTTTGACAATAAATAGTTAGGACCTTGGCACCAAGCGCTCAGACTTGATCAGTCCAAGGTCAGTCTATGAGCATTAACTGATGAAAACTACTCGGATGACATGCCAAATGTCTTCTAAGACAACTGATCCGTTGAATGAGAAAAACACCCTGATGAATGAGAACATCAATAGACACAGAGTCTGTGTGTTACCTCCTTGTTATCATTTTTCTATTGCTATTATTATTATTACATTGATAATGTTAATGGTTTGCTCTATAAGAAAAAAATATATATATTTGACAAAAAGGCCAGACAAAATACAAAAACATAAAAGATTAACAACAACCAATTATTAACGGATAGATCTAAAGTTGATTTAGAGATTTAAGCATTCAAAGTAAAAAAAATAAAAAATATATGACTTACTTTTAATAACTTTTATGAGTGGCACCCTCAAGTATCAAAGGGTCTTATGTTATTTATTAAAAAAGGTCACTGCACAAACAGTTATTGTGAATCAAATTCCCCATGTTGTTCTCTTACGGCCCAAGCTGTTTGTTTACATGCTTTTTTAAAATTTAGAATAGAATAGAATAGAATGGACTTTATTGTCATTATATTTGCATATAACGAGATTAAGGACTCCAATTTAAGGTGCGGTAGTGGGAACAAATATGGGGTAAAAATAAATTACACAAGAGGTAATAAAGAAAAAAACTAACACTTGAAATAAACAGACTACTGTCCAATAAAAATAATAAGCAATCCTGTACAATTTACAAAACACTGTAGAAATACAAAATACTGTACAATATACATTTATTATTTCTCTTTGCTATTTGGGCTTATTGGACCCTAATTAGAATAAAAACTAAGAATCATCTTTTTATATGATGTACTTAGTCCATAAGTAACAAACGTGTACTTCATGTTTAGTGACATACTAATTCTTATTTTTACACTTTTTTTTTCAAAATTCCTTTGTATGTTATACTCTTCTGACACCACCACATGGCAGTATAAGTGTCCACATAAGGGCCATAAGACCCCAATTCAGTAGTGTACACAATTTTGGAAATAAGAGCTAAAAGGTGCTGTCCACGCATGTGGCCACTAAGGCCTTTAGAGGTTAAGGCACCAACGACTTCACATCAAATATTTGACTACCGAGTTTTTAGGAGGGAAAATATTGGCTTTCTTTTAACATATGGTGAATGAATATAAACTCTCTGTGTTCTTATTACCTCCATTGTTTTCTTGAACATGGACACCTTTTTCTTCTGCACCTTCTCCATAATGCTTTCAAACTGTGAGGAGAAACATTGAAGCGCTGAACCATATTAATAACGGTGCCAGTTCACATAGGTTATGGTCAAAAACCTTTTTTCTCTGCTCTTTTTGTCGCTCTCTGAATGCCTCAATCTTTTTCATTTCCTCTTTCATTGCCTCGGACATTTGGATATGAAAATGCCCCATGTTCTCAATTTCTGCAGCCAAAAAGATCACATACTGTTTGTAAGAGAGCAGCTTCTGAAGCAAAATGAGACTAAACAAGCTTTGCTGGTGTATTTTCTCAAAAAGTGGCCACTTATTGAGTACCAGACACTTGTTTGATTAACAGTAAAGTGTTTTTTTGAGTGGAGGTGTTTATTGGTATAAATGTGCTGCTGTGTGTGTTGAATGTTTAATGGAGAATGTCTACTTTTGTATTGTAGAAGTAGAAGTCTGCATGGAATATAATGTGTAACTGACTCATATTAGCAGTTTCTCAAATCATTCTTGGTTCCTACAGTTCGAGGTGGAAGTAACCCTTTCTGCATTGTCACGTGCACTTAATACAACAGACCTAGTAATGAAAACATTTTTTCATATTGATTTGTTTAAATAAAGTCTACTAGGGCTGCAACTAACGATTAATTTGATAATCGATTAATCTGTCGATTATTGCTTCAATTAATCGATTAATAATTGGATAAAAGAGACAAACTACATTTCTATCCTTTCCAGTATTTTATTGAAATAAAATAGCATACTGGCACCATACTTTTTTTGATTATTGTTTCTCAGCTGTTTGTACATGTTGCAGTTTATAAATAAAAAATAAAATTGCCTCTGCGCATGCGCATAGCTTAGATCCAACAAATCGATGACTAAATTAATCGCCAACTATTTTTATAATCGATTTTAATCGATTAGTTGTTGCATCCCTAAAGTCTACATAAAACATACTATATTATGTACAATAAAAATCCTACACATTTCAGCAACCATTTTATTAGGGCTGCACCAAACTATTGTTTCTTGAATTATATATTCATTTAATCTGTAGATTTTAATTTATTTTTGTAACTAGCATATTTTTAAGTGTAGTAGTGCAACAAAATACACAAAGCAATTCCCTGAAAATATTTTTTGTGTCTAGAAACTTTAAATACATGTCGTTTGGTTTAGGATCCAAAAGTAAATTACTCACAGATCTGTTCTACTTCCCCCGTCATCCTGGAGAATGGTCCTTAATGCAACCCTTTTAAGTGCTGGTGCAATACAGTGGTGCTGCTGTGAAAAGTCATTTCTAATTTTCTAGTTTACAGAGTACCGTGATGTTTGAGTTTTTTCTGACTGAGACACTGGACTATGACCGTTTGTTACCCTCAAAGGCTCATTTTCTACGGTGGCATTTTGGGGTGTCTTGAGTGGGGCTTTTATGATGCCAATTCCGAAATCGATCACCCATAAGTGAGATTAGCCGATACAGATCACATGTATTTACTGTAAATGTTTCAATGTATTCATGGATAGTGCTATCGAATATATGATCTGAAAAGGGAACCATAAATCACTGTAGTTTTTGGAAATACATTTGTGCATTGATTCAATACTATGTTCTTACAGCCAGGGGCAGTACTGGCCATACCGATAGTGATACTAGGGCTGAAACTAATGATTAATTTGATAATCGATTAATCTGTCGATTATTACTTTGATTAATCGATTAATAATCGGATAAAAGAGACAAACTACATTTCTCCCCTATCCAGTATTTTATTGGAAAAAAAACCCAGCATACTGGCACCATACTTATTTCGATTATTGTTTCTCAGCTGTTTGTAAATGTTGCAGCTTATAAATAAAGGTTTATTAAAAAAAAGTTTTTTTTTTTTTTTTTTATATAAAAAAAAAACCTCTGCGCATGCGCATAGCATAGATCCAACAAATAGATGACTAAATTAATCGGCAACTATTTTAATCATCGATTTTAATCGATTTTAATCGATTTAATCGATTAGGGGACGGCGTGGCGAAGTTGGTAGAGTGGCTGTGCCAGCAATCGGAGTGTTGCTGGTTACTGGGGTTCAATTCCCACCTTCTACCTTCCTAGCCACGTCCGTTGTGTCCTTGGGCAAGACGCTTCACCCTTTGCCTCTGATGGCTGCTGGTTAGCGCCTTGCATGGCAGCTCCCACCGTGAATGTGTGTGTGAATGGGTAAATGTGGAAATACTGTCAAAGCGCTTTGAGTACCTTGAAGGTAGAAAAGCGCTATACAAGTATAACCCATTTATCATTATCATTTAGTTGTTGCAGCCCTAAGCAATACCAATACCTTTTACTTATATGTGTCATATTATGTTTTTCCCCTACATTTGAAATACTTTGTTGTGGTCTACATAACATGTAATGGTGTTTTGGGTTTTTTTGGTCAAAATTTTGCATAGATTATGTTTTACAGACCATCTTCAAGCCACATGGTGACCGTCTCCTTAGGATGCGCCGTTTTGTAGGCAGTCTTATTTACATGGCTCCATTTTGACAGTGTCTTCTCCCGGCTGTCTTTGATGTAGTTTTTAGCGCTTCCATATACTGACAGATTAAGTTTGAACTATACGCTACTTTGTCTGAGAACAGAACAGAACTGTAGCGATTGATGAAAACGTGGCTAACAAAGGTTATCGGTATTCAGTTTTCCTTGAAAAGAGTAAGGCTGCATGTGTTTCTTCAAGTGGACAATAGACCCGGCGATTAATGGAGGCACTGCGTCTAATGGATTAGAGGCCACTATTTGAGAAATTACAGCATTCATTGGTTTGGTGGACTTACGTGTTTTTAATTGTTGGAAGGAAGCTTTCAAAGTGCTGCAGTCGGTATATTTAAAGTTAGTTGTCACAGTTCAAAAGGCTTTTATGTTTTGTAAATGTTTCCGAAATCAATCAACCTTATTTCTGCGTGTCCTCCAGCTTTACGGGCAATGGTCACCATTTCCCTGCCATACTTTTCCTCTGCTGCTGCCCTGTGAATTACAGACAAATTTAACATCATGAAATGGGACAGTGAAAAAAACAATAGTACAAACATGTACAATCTAATGATATCCAATGCAAGAGCTCTACAAAAATCAAGCATATACAGTGTTCATATTTTAATTGCTACTTTATTACATGTATTACATGAGGTATTTATTACATGTGTGCCGATGCAACTTTTTCACTTCTGATATTGCAGGCTTGGGTGTTGCCCGATATATTCATTATCCCATATCAATCTGACACAAATCAAACACACTTGTACTACTTATTTTGTGGTCAGGGTCTCTGCAGGTTTCAGCAGATCAAATGTAAGACTTTTAAAACCTTTTTTAAAACCATTATGAATAAAATTCCAGACCCACTTCCAATCTATACTTGAAAAATAACATCAAGGAAAACATTTTATGTTCATTTTAAGTACAGTAAGGGAACAAAATGCAAAACGCAATGTGGGGTGGGCACTTTTATACATTTTGTGCATCAAACTAATACATAAACTAATCCAATATAGGTCAGTATACTGTACTATAAGATCTATAAGATGTGTATTATTGTGTATTATAAGTAATAATAAACTCATTTAAGGGTGCAATGATTCGTCAATATCGACATTGAAATTTGTCACCCACAATTTGTCGACAATAGTCGTTGACGTCATCACTCGTGTTTTTCCAAAATGAAGCCAGTCAGTGCGGCCACTCCCAACAATATCGCAGGTGAAAACACGTCAGGTGTGGGAACAATTAATCCCAATCTTGTTAAGCAGTGCAAAGAAGAAGGGCACAATCACAAACGTCAATCACACACACAGACACACTGAGACATGGACACCCGAACATTAGGCACCATGATGTAAAACAATCAATACCGGTATACAATTTATTAGATAGATAAAATGTTCAGAATGAATGAAGTCTATTATATTGCTGAACATGCCAGGTGTTATTCAATAATCAATAATATACATGTGTGCAGCTTTTTAAACACATCATTACAAAATGATTGTTTCTTTTTGAGGAAGTTAGTGTTTGTAGTTTGTTTTAATTGTTGGTATCTTAACTGTTTTTTGTTTTCATAAAAAAACAGAAAAAACCCCCCAAAACGTTCTTTTTGTGTGCACTTGCCTGTCCTCGCTTTTAAATGAACAAACGTTTAAAAGTTATTTGTTGTTTTTGTAACAGCCTTATGAGCTGCACAGTTACAGTACAAATAAATATTTCTGAATGAATCAGTCATCTTTGTTAGTTAGCACATGCCAAAAACATCTTAAGATGAATTTAAAAGCAGATGGCTAAATTAGAATAGGTTTATGCTTCATGATATGATTAGTCCACTAATCGTTAAGATAATTGATGACCAGTCGACTATCAAAATAGTTGTTCGTTGCGGCCCTTCTCATTAATAACCAATTATTTCTTTACTAAAAGCTTTGCGCCAAAAATGGCCCCTGTGTTGCACTTTGTACACCTAGTTTGCAGTGTTTTTTTTTTTTTTTAAAGTGAGGTGCAACAGGAAGAGTTGAAAGAGGAAGAATAATTATTTTATGTTTAGTACCGTAAAATTCCCAATTACCCAAAGTGCAGTGTTAATCTAAATCAAACTAATTAAACAAAACACAATCATTCAAACAATATCCCTTGGGGAATCAATAAACTTTGTCTAAGTCTAATAGTTCCAGCTCCTCTCTACTGAACAATGACGGCGCACTGCTGTCATCTTCTTGTGCACTCGTCTTTGTTTGTGACGTAATGCGCCCAGAGGTGAAGTGTTCAAAAAGTCTAGAATCACATCTCCACGCCACTGACGTGATCGTCCTGGAATCTCCGCTGGCACGACACCAGCTGTCTAGGCGTAGCTCGGCAGTCAGTACGTTTCCATGCATTAAATTAGTCTGATTTCTCAGATAATTTGGCTCAAAACTGGCTTTCTTATCGTGTTTGGCTTTTAAAAAATCGGATTAACACACCTAAATTATGCGATTGCAAACCAGTTTTTTCGAGTATGGAGGCTCCTTGGAGGACAAACACGCCATCTTTACTACAGAACGGGTATTCTCGCCTCATCGGGGTGTTTTTAAAATCAGTTATCAGAGCTATTTTTTATGTTATCAGATCTATCTGTGTAACGTCATAATTACCGTATTTTTCGGAGTATAAGTCGCACCGGAGTATAAGTCGCACCTGCCGAAAATGCATAATAAAGAAGGAAAAAAACATATATAAGTCGCACTGGAGTATAAGTCGCATTTTTGGGTGAAATTTATTTGATAAAACCCAACACCAAGAATAGACATTTGAAAGGTAATTTAAAATAAATAAAGAATAGTGAACAACAGGCTGAATAAGTGTACGTTATATGACGCATAAATAACCAACTGAGAACGTGCCTGGTATGTTAACGTAACATATTATGGTAAGAGTCATTCAAATAACTATAACATATAAAACATGCTATACGTTTACCAAACAATCGGTCAATCCTAATCGCTAAATCCAAAGAAATCTTATACGTCTCGTCTCTTACGTGAATGAGCTAAATAATATTATTTGATATTTTACGGTAATGTGTTAATAATTTCACACATAAGTCGCTCCTGAGTATAAGTCGCACCCCCGGCCAAACTATGAAAAAAACTGCGACTTATAGTCCGAAAAATACGGTAGTCACATTGGCCCAATAATTACTATTGGCATAATTATTGTGCACCCACTGTCTATTTTTGTACATTTTGTGACAGCTTTTTAATATTTTGATTAGCCGATACAGCAGCAATGTATTATATTAAAAACCATAAAATGCAGTGCAGTGCTGATTGATTGATTAATTGAGACTTTTATTAGTAGGTTGCACAGTGAAGTACATATTCCGTACAATTGACCACTAAATGGTAACACCCGAATAAGTTTTTCAACTTGTTGAAGTCGGGGTCCACTTAAATTGATTCATGATACAGATATATACTATCAGATATATACTATCATCATAATACAGTCATCACACAAGATAATCACATTGAATTATTGCAAACTACAACCACAATAATGATCATTGTATTTGAATAATACATCAACTTTTGTTAATTTTTTTTTCTTGTGATTATGTACCTCATCCTTAAAAGTTCTTCCACATCTTTGCACATCTGTTTTCCATCCCGTAAACGTTGCACCATAGCCTCATAGCCTGCGTGGCAGGTAAAATCTGAACCCTGCAACGTAAAAGAAGACACAAGCACTTGCATAAAAGCCCTGCAATGACAAGCATTGCTCAGCAGTTATTGCAACATGTCTTCAAGCTAATTCTGCACCGTCCATGGTTGGAGTTTAAAAATGCAGAACTTGACTTTAGAGTAACAATGAGTGACATATTTATACAATATTCAACAATACAATAGATACATGTTTTTAGCTGCTAAAACAAGCCAGGTTGTCATACATTAGACATTGTGTTAATACACACGTTTTCTTTTTTAAGAATGTTTGGCTACCACGTTTGATTCCAAATACCTTTAGGCATAAACAATAAGTGACTTACCCAAAAAGCGTCTCTGAACATCAAACATGTCATCTTCTATAGTAATCTCTTAAGTATGAAATAAATACAAATATGCAAACTTGTGGCTCCAAGTCAGATAATTTAAGGTCTGTGTACTCACGGTTGAAACTAAACTTCCTGACGACCAGTGAGTCATTATGAATAGGGAAGAGCTGATCTGTGCCATGATGTCACTGACCACATGTTTTCAGCATACACACTTTGGGCAAATATTAACACTCGCTAAACTACTCACACTATAAAACAAGTTATTTTAACCAATGACCTATGCTCTAATAGATGCAATGTCTTAATTATTTTTTCTGTCATCCACTTTGGGTCCTTTTACACCGATAATTGGATTTCTCTGGACAGAACCAGTTCATTTGTTGGTAAACTTAGTGTGTTTTACTGGACATGTACTGGTTGACTAATTGGTCATGAATGCTACAAGATAGCGGCCAAACTAATGTAGCAAAGTAGCAGGCGGATACAAGCACAGTGGGGTCCAGTCTACAGCGCCTTGCAAATTATTCACCCCATGGCTTTTTACCTATTTTGTTTATTTACAAACTGTAATTAAAATGTTTTAAATCTAATTTTTATGTGCTCAATCTGCACAAAATAACCTAAGTTGGTGAAGTTAAATGGAAAAAAAATAATTTAAGTCATATACATTTGTATTCACTCCCTTTGCTATGAAGTCCCTTAAAGGCCTACTGAAATGAATTTTTATTTATTTAAACGGGGATAGCAGATCTATTCTATGTGTCATACTTGATCATTTCGCGATATTGCCATATTTTTGCTGAAAGGATTTAGTATAGAACAACGACGATAAAGATTGCAACTTTTGGTATCTGATAAAAAAAAGGCTTGCCCCTACCGGAAGTAGCGTGACGTAGTCAGTTGAACATATATGCAAAGTTCCCTATTGTTTACAATGATGGCCGCATGAAGTGAGAGAGATTCGGACCAAGAAAGCGACAATTTCCCCATTAATTTGAGCGAGGATGAAAGATTTGTGGATGAGTAAAGTGCAAGTGAAGGACTAGTGGGGAGTGGAAGCTATTCAGATAGGGAAGATGCTGTGAGAGCCGGGGGTGACCTGATATTCAGCTGGGAATGACTAAAACAGTAAATAAACACAAGACATATATTTACTCTATTAGCCACAACACAACCAGGCTTATATTTAATATGCCACAAATTAATCCTGCATAAAAACACCTGCGTGTTTGTTATGCTAGCTCCTAGCTCCTATGCTAGCTCCTAGCTCCATAGAACACGCCAATACAATTCAAACACCTGATCAACACACACAATCACTCAGCCCAAAAGACCGTTCACCTAACCCAAGGTTCATAAAGCTTATATATTTTAAAAAAGTTACGTACATACGCAAAAAAAAGTTGCGCACATACGGTCAAGCGATCAAATGTTTAGAAGCCAAAGCTGCATACTCACAGTAGCACGTCTGCGTCTTTGTCATCCAAATCAAAGTAATCCTGGTAAGAGTCTGTGTTGTCCCAGTTCTCTACAGGCGTCTGTGTATCGAAGTCAAAAGTCCTCCTGGTTAGAGTCTCTGTTATCCGAGTTCTTCCATCTTGACTGCATCTTTCGGGAATGTAAACAAAGAAGCGCCGGCTGTGTACTGTTGTTGCTGACTACGTTCGAAAAATACGTCCATTTCACACCGACAACTTTCTTCTTTGCTTGCTCAGCTTCCTTCTCCATAATGCAATGAACATGATTGCAACAGATTCACGAACACAGATGTCCAGAATACTGTGGAATTATGAAATGAAAATAGAGCTTTTTCGTATTGGCTTCAATGTGGAAGGCATACCCGTGTTCCCCGGTCTACGTCACGCGCATACGTCATCCTCAGAGGCGTTTCGAACCGGAAGTTTAGCGGCAAATTTAAAATTTCACTTTATAAGTTAACCCGGCCGTATTGGCATGTGTTATAATGTTAAGATTTCATCATTGATATATAAACTATCAGACTGCGTGGTCGGTAGTAGTGGGTTTCAGTAGGCCTTTAAATTGCAATTACCTCCAGAAATCACATAATCAGTTAGGAATGGGTTATAAAGAAATATCCAAATATTTGATGATCCGTCGGAGCACCATCAAATCCGTAATCTTCAAATGGAAAGAACATGGGACCACAACAAACCTGCTAAGACAGGGCCGCCCACCCAAACTCACAGACCGAGCAAGGAGAGCATTAATCAGAGAGATAGAGAGACCAAAGGTAACCCTGAAGGAGCTGCAGAGTTCTACAGCAAAGACTGGAGTGTTTGTGCATAGGACCACAATAAGCCGAACACTCCCTAGAGCATGGGTTTTAGTGAAGAGTGGCCAGAAAAAAGCAGAAACACGAAGTAAAATATCTGGAGGTAATAGCGCCACAACAATTTCAGGGGGTGAATACATGTGCACAACACTTGTATTATATTGTGCAGATCCATCACATAACATTTAGATGGAAAAACACTTAAATTACACGTTGTAATGTAACAAAATAGGTAAAAAGCAGGGGGGGTGGTACTTTTGCAAGGCGCTGTATATGTATTTTGGTGCTGGCATGAAAACTTCTCAAACAAATTGACACCGTACTTCGTTTGTACATTAATACAAACTATGCATACCATCATTCACATTAAAGATTGTTTTGGAATAAGCAAATTACTCGACTATCATACTTGTTCATATTCTTGGTTGACCAGTCAGGACACCTCTCATGTTGTGTTAACGCTTAGCATCAATGTTTGCGTAATTTAATAAATACACTTTGGTATGTTTGCAATTGCCACAGTCTTTTAAAAGTAATTGTACGTTACACAACTGTAGAAAGTAGGCTTGGGCGTATCAATTTAAATATTGATAGTATCGATACCAAGGTAGGTATTAGGATTGATACATTCATGTCTTTACCCCTCAAAGTGACAACTGACTTTATTTTGCACCAATGCAGTTTCTGCCTGCAATGTAGGTAATTAAAGTTGTTTTGCTGACATTTTCATATTTATTTTGTTGTATTTTTGTTATCAAACAGTAATAACCTTTTTCTTAAATAATTGCATGTAGTTAAAGGTAATAAATTAATTGTGTCATTTTATTGTAATCTAATACATTGTTTTGTGTATATTGTTTTTATCGTGTTATACTCACAATCGTCTAAATAGAGGCAAATTCACAAAATTAGTCAATGATTGTGACGTTTCAAATCAAAATATCGATATTCATATAGGCCTTGTAGAGTTTTTCCTGAGTATCGGATCAATACCAACATTCTCAGTGTCGCCCACCACGAGTCGAGGGAGCCAAAATACTTATTTCTACTTTAATGTCTGCACTTTTAGGTAAATAATCCATTGGAAACGTCTATATTTAGTTATTAGTGTATCATCTTTTTTGAAAGGTCATTAGTGCAAAGTAAACGATAGTTTTTATTTGTAATTCACACAGCTAAAAGGTTATGTTCCAGTGGTGGCCACAGGAGGGAGACAAAGACCTGTCTACAGAACTTCATGAACGTGTTTTTCTGCTGGAGTCAGTAGAACCAGTTGCATTGTTGGTGGGGGTGCCAGGGTGGAAGTATAAGTCCAAATCAGTGCACTCAGTTGGGATGAGTAGTGCAATGTGCCGGGGGAGCCTCCGTGGGAGGACACGTGACCGAGCAAGCTGAAGCTTCCAATTGATTTTCCAATCGAGGAGAGGGACAGACCGAGGTGTCTCCCAGCAGCCGCTCAATGGTGAAGTGTGAAAGTCAGACGCATCACACACACCCCAGTCAGGACATGTCTACAAAGCAGTACAAATCATTCAGGGCCTGCTTATGTTAAAGTCAATGTTCCTCCCCCACCATTACTTATTTCTATACAACTGATTTTCGGAGTCACTGGATTGAACCAAATTCCGAATGGAGATAAAGGTTTAAGTGCAATTTTTGAGTCAATTTTATTTTTGGGATTCTTTGTTTATTTGGAGTAATTAAAATGTATTGGCCTTTTTCAATTACAATGGTAAAAAATACTAATGAGAAATCAAAGTTTATTGTGATTGAAAGGATTACTTAGTTGCAATATTATTTTGTATCATGATTACATTAGTTCTTAATTTGTTCTCAGAGTAATGCTCACAATAATATTGTTTGTTGGCAATAATTTGTGGGACAATATAGCATCCAGTAAAATGTATTATCGCCCAGACCTTTGTAGTTTTTTTTTCTTAATTAATGAGAACAAGATTTGATTAAAGACATACAGTACAGGCCAAAAGTTTGGACTCACCTTCTCCTCATTCAATGCGTATTCTTTATTTTTTATGAATATTTATATTGTAAATACATGTCATTTCTTAGTTTTATTTTTACCTATTTTCAAAAAGCTCTAAAAAAACGTTTTAATATTATCATTATGGGGTATTGTGTGTAGCCACCCTTTGCTTTGATTACTGCTTTGCACACTCTTGGCATTCTTTCGATGAGCTTCAAGCACACATGTGAAGTGAAAACCATTTCAGGTGACTAACGCTTGAAGTAATCAGAGTAAAGGGTGGCTTTTTTGAAAAAACTAGAATATTAAAAATGTTTTCTGTTTATTCACCTTTTTTTGTTAAGTATGTAACTCCACATGTGTTCATTCATAGTTTTGATGCTTTCAGTTACAATCTACAATGTAAACAGTCATGAAAATAAACAAATCCCATTGAATGAGAAGGTGTGTCCAAATTTTGGGCCTGTACTGTACATGTGAATCTCAAAAACTTATATTGTTCAAAGGTTTGTTTATTTCAGCAATTCGATTTACAAGGTAAAACTAATATATTGACTAGTGCAGGGTGTACCCTGCCTTCTGCCCGAATGCAGCTGAGATAGGCTTCAGCACCCCCCGCGACCCCGAAAGGGATAAGCGGTAGAAAATGGATGGATGGAACTAATATATTGACATAAGCTCATAACATGGAACTGAAGATATTTCAAACTTTCTTTTGATACGATTTTGATGATTATGGCATACAGCTTATGAAAACCTCAAACTGAAAAGCTCAGAAAATGTGGGGTTTTAAAAACTAAGCTATGATCATCCACATTTTAATTAATAACATATCTCACTTTGCATGTAATGAGTACATATCACATATTAGTTTCACATTTGAAGTTGAATTGCTGACATGAATGGACTTTTGCATGTTATTCACATTTTTGGAGTTTTACCTGTATACTTGTGAAATAGTACTAATAGTATATATTAGTAGCTTAAGTTTCCTGAAGTGTTCATTTTTAACTCGCTTCACAAAAGCCGCATATTCACATATTAATATTCTGTGATAGTAAGAACGGAGACACATGCCAAATAAAATATTTTTGAAGTGTCTTAAGCAATCAAACAATTTCTGCATGGCTTGTCCTTACAGGCCTGATGCACCTCCGTGCAGGTTTCCACACAGAAGTTCTTCTCTGACTCGGTGGCCCTTGTCATGACCTCGTTTGAGGCCTCTAATGGAGGGACAAGCTTTGGGAATAAGCTGTGCACCCCGAGCGCCCGAGTGCGCATACATACACACACGCACACACTTCATGGTTGTATCCCCCTCGCACTCCCTGGAGTGGCAGTTATTGATCTGTGACAAACGAGCCATGTCAGAGCAGCCCCCACCCCACCTGGAGAATTGGCTAAATGACCCTTCCATTACCAAACCACTGCTGTAAAGCTCCTTGCCCAAGCTTTCCCTAGATAGTTACACACACAGTGTCAGAAGCGCTGCCATTCCTCCAGAAACTTTATTTTATTTGAGCTATTTCATGTAGAACTCTGCACAGACCACGCTGTTCTATTGATTTTTGTGTGGCGTGTGGAGGAGCCCACTGTTGAACGTGATGATGGGGACAGTCTGTGCACGTGAGTGTGTGTGTTTTTTCACACTCTCCACATCTTCAACTCCTGCTAATCCCCCGTAGGCCAGCGACACCAGCCCAAATCTCACCAGATACTTCCAGAAGGGTAGGGGGAGAAGTGTGGAGAAAGAATAGAGAGGGAAGATGTAGTCCACATACAATTGTTCCTACGAGTGTTGTCCCGATACCAATATGGTATCAAAATTATTTCGATATTTTCGGTACTTTTCTTAATAAAGGGGACCACAAACAATTGCATTATTGGCTTTATTTTAACAACAAATCTTAGGTTACATTAAACATATGTTTCTTATTGCAAGTTTGTCCTTAAATAAAATAGTGAACATAAAAGACAACTTGTCTTTTACAGTATTAGTAAGTAAGCAAACCAAGGCTCCTAATTTAGCTGCTGACATATGCAGTAACATATTGTGTCATTTTCCATTCTATTATTTTGTAAAAATTATTAAGGACAAGTGGTAGAAAATGAATTATTAATCTACTTGTTCATTTACTGTTAATATCTGCTTACTTTCTCTTTTAACATGTTCTATCTACACTTCTGTTAAAATGTAATAATCACTTATTCTTCTATTGTTTGATACTTTACATTAGTTTTGGATGATACCACCAATTTGGGTATCAATCCGATAACAAGTCGTTACAGGATCATACATTGGTCATATTCAAAGTCCTCATGTGTTCAGTGACATATTTCCTGAGTTGATAAACATACCGTATTTTTCGGACTACAAGTCGCAGTTTTTTTCATAGTTTGGCTGGGGGTGCAACTTATACTCAGGAGCGACTTATGTGTGAAATTATTAACACATTACCGTAAAATATCAAATAATATTATTTAGCTCATTCACGTAAGAGACTAGATGTATAAGATTTCATCGGATTTATCTATTAGGAGTGACAGATTGTTTGGTAAACGTATAGCATGTTCTATATGTTATAGTTATTTGAATGACTCTTACCATAATATGTTACGTTAACATACCAGGCACGTTCTCAGTTGGTTATTTATGCGTCATATAACGTACACTTATTCAGCCTGTTGTTCACTATTCTTTATTTATTTTAATCTGCCTTTCAAATGTCTATTCTTGGAGTTGGGTTTTATCAAATACATTTCCTCAGTGCGACTTATATATGTTTTTTTCCTTCTTTATTATGCATTTTCGGCAGGTGCGACTTATACTCCAGAGCGACTTATACTCCGAAAAATACGGTAATAATACATTTTAAAAAAAACGAAGAAAGATGTTGTGATGCCAAAAAATATCGACATAATCATAGTAGTATCGACTAGATACGCTACTGTACTTGGTATCATTACAGTGGATGTTAGGTGTCGATCCACCAATGGTGTTTGTTTACATTTTGACGCCGGTGAGCTACGGTGTGTAGTGAAGCATGTTTAGCTATTCCTCGTCCTGCAGGGATGATATTTGTAAGAAACTTACTTTATTTGTCGCCATGGAGGCGAGGATTAGTGATTTAGAAGTAGCTAAAACACTGCCGACTGGGGCTGGACTTTAGCTGGACAGGTACTTTTCAGAGGTGGTATAGTACCGAATATGGTTCATTAGTATCGCGGTACTATAATAATACCGGTATACCGTACAACCTTAGTTCCTACCTTAGATGCAGGTTAAATCGTAACAACTCTTAACTGCCTGTGCAGTCAGGACGAGAATTCTTAGCGAACCTGCTCAAAAGTTGAAAGATGGCCGTCTAATGATGCGTACATGCTGCTGAGGCCATCTGTAGTTGCTGTCATAATACAGCTGAAAGGCAACAGCTGAAGGAGGAGGAAGAAGAGTACTGCTTTGACCCCAGAGAGCAAGCCTTTCTCACGTTTGATGTCGGCCTGCCACTAAAATCAAACATTAGTTAGATGCTTTAATCCTCTGTATTAGTGCTAAAGGATATTATTGATTACATCCTTATGTTGGTATCGTCTATAAATACACGATACACAAACACACATGGGATATGGTATTTAATAGTTGGTCCCTACAATTGTCACCGTGCCATAATTAATTTCCGGGGCATCATCCTGAAAAGTGCCTCCCTCAAATAGACGCCTTTCTTTTCCCATTAGGAAAAACTAATACTACTAACTAGTGGTGTGTAGGGATGGGCAATATGGCCTTAAATGTATATTGCAATACATTTTGCAGCCTCCTGTAATAATGATATACAGGGTGTCCATAAGGTGTCTTTACAATTGAAAAAATATACAGTACATCCGGAAAGTATTCCCAGCGCTTCACTTTTTCAGCATTTTGTTATGTTACAGCCTTATTCCAAAATGGAATACATTCATTTGTATCCTCAAAATTCTACAAACAATACCCCGTAATTACAATGTGAAAATGTGTTTTTAGAGCTTTTTGAAATTTAGTAAAAATAAAACTAAGAAATGGAACATAGGTATTTACAACCTTTGCTTTATACTTAGTTGATGCACCTTTAGTAGTAATTACAGCCTCAAGTATTTTTGAATACGATGCCACAAGCTTGGCACACCTACAGAGTTTCCGAGGGCCATTAAAAAGCATTAAATGTCATTAAATGGATTTCGTGAAAATTAAGGTCCTAAATGGCAATACAAAACTTTAAATTTGATGTCCAGAGGCATTAAAAAAAGTTATACAATTGTAGGACTGGGCTTATAGTGGTAAGTCAATCAATCGAACGGTAAATGAAAATGAACTCAATAACTTTGCCGTCATGGATTAATTGCTACTTCTGTGTGTTTCTTTTCTTCGGCTGTGGCTTTCAAACTGAATACAATAGGTCTTGTAAGGTCGGCTGAAAGCGTGAAAAGCACAGCCTCAATACTACAAATTGAAACGGCCATGTCCACACTAAGTCGTTTAACCCCTTAAACCATGGGTGTCAAACTCTGGCCCGCGGGCCCAGCCCAGAAGAGTTAGGGCTGCATGGGATTCTGGGTATTTGTTCTGTTGTGTTTATGTTGTGTTAAGGTGCCGATGTTCTCCCGAAATGTGTTTGTCATTCTTGTTTGGTGTGGATTCACAGTGTGGCGCATATTTCCAACAGTGTTAAAGTTATTTATACGGGTACCGTCAGTGTAACCTGTATCGCTGTTGGCCAAGTATGCTTTGCATTCACGTGTGTGTGTGCGTGCTGAAGTCGCACATATTTTGTGATCGGGCCGGCACGTTGTTGGAATGGATGAAAAGCAGACGTGACGACAGCCCGTGGAGGACGATAAATGCAGTGCCTTTAAAGCACACCCCCATTACTGTGGTCCGGGTGGACTACGAGGTATAATGACTGATGAACAACTTCGTTCGATAATGAAAGATGCCTCAGCTCAAAGGCTGAGCCCCGACATTAATGAACTAGCATCCAAGAAAAGATGGCAGGTACCTGGCTTGGGCACATCAGATTAGATCAGTGTGTTGCAAACTGAGCAGTTTGAAGTCCTGAATGGTTGGTTTATTCATTGTTATTTTATTTTCTAATTTATTAGCCTGTGGAAAAAGTTAATGTTGATATTTACCTCAGAAGGCTGCAAATAGAAAAGAGGCATTACATTTTTTTTTAAATTGTATTTGATATGCCATTGATATTTTTTAATTATTATTATTATTATTTGAAACTCGATTTTGCATGTCACTATAAAGTTATATAAGCCTTGCTTGTTCAATATTCAATGCAAAACTTGTTTGGGTCCCTATTAAAAGGTTAATTTGTTCAACCTTGGCTCGCGGCTTTGTTCAGTTTTAAATTTTGGCCCACTCTGTATTTGAGTTTGACACCCCTGCTTTAAACGGATATTTATTTAGCCTAAACCCTGTGTTAGCCACAATAATCCATCGTTTAAAGTCCCCCTCCTCGGACACATTTTTACACGGGTAAGTCAGCCGTGTAATTCTTGAATCTCCGGCACTTAGCTTTGTATGGACTCATTGATCGTTTACAAAGTGAGTTCGGAGAGGAAGTGACGCCAGAAAGACCCCCCCCCCCCACACAGGAAGTGATGCCAGAAAGACCGTGCCACAGCGAGCTTCATAACAACCGAAGCGAAAAAGATGAAGGCGAGTCATCCAGACATGCCGTGTTTCTCCTTCTTCTACATGTACAGGCGCTTGTGGAAATCACACATGAATACCTTAAGTGAAGGAAACGCGCGATTGCAGCTATTTCGGATACAACACTTCTCAGATGGCAAGAGAACTTTCGCAGCTGTGATTCTACTTACCGAAAAACTTTGTCCCTTCCTCCCGTGGATGTGATACAGGCAGTGTGTGACTAACAATATTGCTTTATGGATGTGACTGTGAAATGGCCAGGCAGCGTGCATGATGTCCGCATCTTCGCTAACTCCGCCATTAGCACGCAGCTTAAAGATGGAACCATCCCCTCGTGTCACAAACAACTGCTGGAAGATGAAGATCCGGTCCCTTTTTTTATTTTGGGTGACCCAGCTTATCCCCTGACGCCATATCTCACGAAAGAATACCCCAACGCATACTTGCCAACCTTGAGACCTCCGAATTCGGGAGATGAGGTGGGCGGGGTTGGGGGGGGCGGGGTTTGGTGGTAGCGGGGGTGTATATTGTAGCGTCCGGGAAGAGTTAGTGCTGCAAGGGATTCTGGGTATTTGTTCTGTTGTGTTTATGTTGTGTTATGGTGCGGATGTTCTCCCGAAATGTGTTTGTGTTTGGTGTGGGTTCACAGTGTGGCGCATATTTGTAACAGTGTTAAAGTTGTTTATACCTCCACCCTCAGTGTGACCTGTATGGCTGTTGATCAAGTATGCCTTGCATCCACTTATGTGTGTTTAAAAGTCGCATTTATTATGTGACTGGGCCGGCAGGCTGTTTGTATGGAGGAAAAGCAGACGTGACGACAGGTTGTAGAGGACGTTAAAGGCAGTGCCTTTAAGGCACACCCCCAATATTGTTGACCGGGTGGAAATCGGGAGAAATTCGGGAGAATGCTTGCCCCGGGAGATTTTCGGGAGGGGCACTGAAATTCGGGACTCTCCTGGGAAAATCGGGAGGGTTGGCAAGTATGCCCCAACGGCGGAGTCAACCCTACAACAATGGTTATATATATGTATATTTAGATCCCTAGATTATCCATCCATCCATCCATTTTCTACCACTTGTCCCTTTCGGGGTCGCGGGGGGTGCTGGAGCCTATCTCAGCTGCATTCGGGGGGAAGGCGGGGTACACCCTGGACAAGTAGTGCGTGTGCCTCACAATACGAAGGTCCTGAGTTCAATCCTGGGCTCGGGATCTTTCTGTGGGAGTTTGCATGTTCTCCCCGTGACTGCGTGGGTTCCCTCCGGGTACTCCGGCTTCCTCCCACCTCCAAAAACATGCACCTGGGGATAGGTTGATTGGCAACACTAAATTGGCCCTAGAGTGTGAATGTGAGTGTGAATGTTGTCTGTCTATCTGTGTTGGCCCTGTGATGAGGTGGGGACTTGCTTTTATTTCTATTAAACACCTTTAACTTGTTAACAAAAACGTCTCTTTCAGAAATAAATCAATATAAATTATATATGAATGAGGTAGATCCCCTCGACTTGGTCAATTGAAAAGTAGCTCGCCTACAGAAAACGTGTGTGCACCCCTGCTTTAGAGACAGCTTGTGTTCTGTTGATTAGCTTTAGCATTAGACTGACAGGTGGTCACCCTGCAATGTTGTATTTGTCAATATTTGGCTTCCGAGGAGGTATGTACCTTATTAGTTCCACGTTCTGCTTCGGTTCTTCTTGCCTACCTGCGTTTCGCTATAATATTTACAAATATACTTGTTAGCTCCAGTTTTAGTATCATTTATATTGATAAGATTGTTTAATACAAAATTATACTAAAATGCACATCATTTTTGGGAGGCATATGTCTCACTAGGTTTGGCGGCGCAGGAGCATAAACATGTATGAATACGCTGTGCCCTGAAGTTCAGGAGCAGACACTAAATCAAACAGCAGGCTAAAGGGATTATTTAATGAGCTATCATTTTTGAAAATATACATTTTTTTATATCGAAATTTAGTTGTTTTACAATGAGGTTGCCAGTATACGCTAAAGAATGGAACTAGACATTAATCAAGATAACATAAAATGGCAATTATTGTTTGACACTATTATTTAAATTACATTTTTAGGTTTATCATTCTAATTCAGGTGTGACAAACGTATGGCCCGCGAACAGGTTTTATCCAGCCCGTGGGATGAGTTTGCTAAGTATAAAAATGAGACAACATTTTGGAATGAAAGAAACTGCTGTTCTAAATGTGTCCACTAGATGTTGCAATAGCAATTTTTTGTATCTTTGTAGATGACGCTACATATGTAAAAAAATAAATAAACCACACGATGTTAGTGCACCAGTTGAGGAAAATGAGCACACTACATAAATAACATACTGTAATTTGATTTGGATATTATGTTTTTATCCTGATAGATTGAAAATCTACAGCAATGAGTTGACTGATGAACATTATCACATAATTTATTCAGGAAGTATAAATAACGACAAATAAAGATAGAATACTATTAACTGCAACATGTAAGTGTAAAAAAAAACCCCAACAACATTATGATTTGTACATTTTCAGAATGTGCTTGTTCTATTTTTAAACAAAGAAAACAATCTGTAGTTGTCTTTATTTTTAAGTTATCGTGCCGTAATTTTACCAGTCCGGCCCACTTGGGAGTAGATTTTCTCCATGTGGCCCCCCCCATCTAAAGTAAGTTTTGTTGAGTTGAGTTTGAGTTTATTTCGAACATGCAAGCATGCATACAACATGATACATCACAATTTCCAGTTTCTCTTTTCAACATGTTCGAAAAGGAGTAGGAAGAAGCAGAGCTTATTTTAACCCAACCCATTTTCTTTTACATAACAGTTGCTAAAAAATGTTTCACTTCCTGTTCTCAATTTATTCACAATATACTTCATAAGTAATCACAATAAAAATAAATAAATAAATAAATGATACTCGGTGAAGTAAGTTACATTTCATATGGTGAGATGAGAAAGAATATTTTGAAAAGGAACGGATGGATGGATGAAATAAATTCAGAATGTTTATCATGGTTGACACTCCTGTTCTCATCCAACATCAAATATTTTTGCTCTCAAGAAATGTAGCGATATACAATATACACATGAATACCTTTACTCTTTTCTGATCAATGCCTGCTACTCGCTGTAGTTGAGTAAATAATCACATCGGGCCAGTATTTGAGGAAATGCTGTGTAATATAGATGTTGCTTGGCGGGCTTTTTGACACAAGCCTGTACGAAAAAAAAAAAGTTAATTATATGTATTTGTTTTAAATACTGTTTTCCTCCATCTTTCCTCTGACTGGTTTCCTCTCCGATGTGTTCATGTTTCTTTTCTGGTGCTGCTAGTCTCTCATGAGCGGGCCTGTAGCGTCTCATGCAGCCTGCTTGTCCGTGTGCGTCCATGCACAATGTGTGTGTGTGTGTTTGCACAGTCTGGGAGTGTGTCGTAAAGGCAGAAAGGGAAGAAGGCCTGCTAATTTGCTAAGTGGATTCATCCATCTGACAGAGGACAAAGATTCTGCTTGGCTTCACTCCTGTGATCCGCCGCCCCCACAAGGGGAGTCAAAGTGGTACCCAGATGAGGGTCAGCACACGTGGCCTGGAGGTGTCGCCTTGCTTTGTTGTTTCTCTCCGAAGAGTTGATCATTGATTAATTTTTTTGGGCAGTTTTTCTCTCTATTTTATGTCTTGGATTTGCTTTATTTTTGTGGCACTTCAGCAACCTGTGATTTGGCTTTTTTTTTTTTTACATTTTCAATTGAACAAAACAAGTTAAAAATGTAATTAAAAAGGAACAAAAATGTGAATTTTTGTGAATGCCTGTTGCGTTCATGTAAAAAAGTGCAACCTAATTTCATTTGGCAAATAAAGCCACCAAACTACATAAATTAACATATTGTCAATTAGTTTGTTGCACTAAAGAGGAAGTTAAAATTCTGCCTACTAATATAATTACATATTGAAATAGAAAATTCACATTTTGCTTTATTTCAGTGGCCTCACTTTTTTTTGCCGTGTGTATCAGTAGTCAGTGCACTTATGCAACAGCAGGTGGTGCTGTTGAATTTGCAGAGCATCCTTCCTCTTGCATCCTTTATGCACATTCCTTTTGTTTTCTGCTCAGTCTCACCTAAACTGATGAGGCCCTCTGACAGAATTATCACAAGCCGAATGTCCCCCCCCCACCACACACACACACACACACACACACACACACACACACACACACACACACACACACACACACACACACACACACACACACACACACACACACACACACACACACACACACACACACAAAAGTAGTGGTGACATCTTAAAAAGAGCTTTGTTTTGAAGCCATACCTTAGTTTAAATGAAAGGATTTATGCTTGGATGGCTTTTTCTCATGAACCCTGCTCTGCCTTTGCATACTGTAACAGGTCACATGTTTTCTTACCCAGAGGAGACTGTTTAATTAACAGTTTTACATCGAACTTCTACATTTCTATACATGTTAGAGAGTGTCAGCTCACATATTTAAAATATCATTTTTTATTAAAAGTTTTTTCATTATTATTATTATTATTTTTTTGCATTTTAAAATCAACTTATACATTTCTATACATGTTAGAGAGTCAGCTCACGTACTTAATTATAATGTTTTATTTTATTTTGTTTAATTATTTTTTTTATTTTTAACATTTTAAATTCAACCCTATTTAACATCAACTTATACATTTCTATACATGTTATAAAAAATGTTTTCATTATTTTTTTTATTTTGAATTTTGAATTTAAAATGCTTTAAATTCAAACCCATTTAACATCAACTTATACATTTCTATACATGTTAGAGAGAGTCAGCTCACGTATTTAATTATAATTTTTTTATTTATTTTTTTCTCCCATTATTTTTATTAGCATTTTCAATTCAGACCCATTTAACATCAACTTATACATTTCTATACATGTTAGAGAGAGTCAGCTCACGTATTTAAATATCCATCCATCCATCCATCCATTTTCTACCACTTGTCCCTTTTGGGGTCGCGGGGGGTGCTGGAGCCTATCATTTTTAATTACATTTTTTTTCATAATTTTTTAATTATTTTTAGCATTTTAAATTCAAACCCATTTAACATCAACTTATACATTTCTGTACATGTTAGAGAGAGTCAGCTCACATATTTAATTATCATTTTTTATTACAATTTTTTTCCATTTATTTTTTTATTTTTAGCATTTTAAATTCAAACCCATTTAACATCAACTTGTACATTTCTATACATGTTAGAGAGAGTCAGCTCACATATTAAATTATCATTTTTTATTAAAACATTTTTCAATATTTTTTTTATTTTTAGCATTTTAAGTTAGGTAGGAGGCCACGGGGAAGACCCAGGACACGTTGGGAAGACTATGTCTCCCGGCTGGCCTGGAAATGCCTCGGGATCCCCCGGGAGGAGCTGGACGAAGTGGCTGGGGAGAGGGAAGTCTGGGCTTCCCTGCTTAAGCTGCTGCCCCCGCGACCCGACCTCGGATAAGCGGAAGAAGATGGATGGATGGATGGCATTTTAAGTTTAAACCCATTTAACATCAATGTGGGTTTGTTAGAGGGTCAGCTTACAGTTTAAAAAAATAAATAAATGTATATATAATTTTTTAAATTTTAAGTTTAAAACCCATTTAACATCAACAAATGGCTTTGTTAGAGGGTCAGCTTACAGTTTAAAAAAATAAAATAAATATACATGTATATATATAATTTTTTCTTATTTTGTATTATGTTTTATTTAAAACAGTTTAATGGCTAACTTCTACATTTCTATACATGTTAGAGAAGGTCAACTTACATTTAAAAAAAAATTATATTTATTATAATTTCATCCATTTATCAATTTTTTGTCGCTGTCGGGGTCGGGAGGGGGGCTGGAGCATATCCCAGCTGCACTCAGGCGGAAGGCGGGGTACACCCTGGACAAGTCGCCACTTCATCGCAGGGCCAACATATATAGAAAGACAACATTCACACTCACATTCACACACTATACCAATTTAGTGTTGCCAATCAGACTATCTCCAGGTGCATGTCTTTTCATTTTTAATCCGTTTTTATTTAAAACAGTTTTACATCAAACTTCTACATTTCTATACATATTAGAAATATATTTTAAATTTTAAAATGTTATTTTGTAATTATTTTATTTAATAGTTTAATATCCAACTTATACATTTCAATACATGTTACTGAGGGTCAGCTTCTTTTCTTTCTTTTAAAAAAAAAAATTTAATAATGAAAAAAAAAAAAAAAATATATATATATTTTTTGTATTCACATTTTTTAAATCTAATTTCCAAATGTTTACATGCTCGAGGGGGTTAGCTCACATTCTTTATCGCTGAAGTTATTTTGAAGCGTATACATATGTTTTTGCTCTGCCAATAAAACACTATCAAACATTTTGCAACCAAGCCTTTAACTTTGACTGAACCTGTAGTGCTGGGGTAATTTATGTGGCAGTGCGTCTTTGATGTTGTGTTGCAGCGATCTATTCAACATTTTATTGCTGAGTTTGGAAGTGAGGGTAGCACAGGTTGTGTTTTGTGATATAAAAGACAGGGACAGATGAGTGTTTGTGGGAGAGTTTCCTTGCCTCTGTCGCCAATGTGCTTGTTTTGTGGGTTTCAGTGTTCTTCTTGGTTTTTATTCTTTCAAAGGGGATGCACACTCAGGGAGACACAATTTATATTTCCATTATCAGGGGTTGCGTGAATTAAAGGAGTGTGCGTGTCTCACCAAAACACTGGCTCCCAATTTGAGAGCAAGCTGCAAGAAACGGGTCCTCTATCCACAGTGCCAAGCCGCTTCTAAGAGACTAAACCTCACCACCACGGCGGGAAATTAACTGTTTCTTCCAAGTATTATTTAGCGTGAAGAAGCACATTAATATGTACATTATTGAATGACAAGGTGCTTCATTTATATATTTTATCCCAAATGTATTCTGGCCACGTCATGCACTGTCACTGATATAAATATGAATGGAACCTTTCCTCCACCACTTTCGGTGGCTCCGTGGAGGACATCTTTAGTACCTACAGTGCAGAGAATAAGATATTGGCTTCGAACCCTGTTTGTGGTTGAACATTTGCTATGTTTTTTAAATGTATGTTTTAATTATGTTAAAATTGTTTAATATGCTAAACTTCTAAATATTTATAAAAAAGCGGATGGTTACAAAATCAAGCTGATTCTAGATAAGTGATAGATAGTTATAGTTCAATTAAAGCTTTTGTTATTCTAAAAAATAATTGTGTTGCTCAAGGTAATATAATTTATATGGTGCTGGGATACCCATGATTTCAGCCTTTCAAAGTTCCTCTTGGACAACCAAATTGTTGTCAAATCCTAGTTATGGCCCTGCTTATATATACTAAATATAAGCAATGCTATGAAATTCATACACATACACCTTGGTTTTTTCATGCCAGAAAGTGTCCAACGAAGACCGAATCGAACAGAAAAAGAAGCAATATTATTCATTAGAAATAATGCAAATCCAATTAATCTGTTCCAGACACCAGTAAATATAAGCACAAAACACATTTTACAGTTAAGAAGTAAAAATAATGTGGAATACATGTAAATGATGAAGAAAACAGATTAAAAATGAACATTTAACATTGCTTCCAACTTTATTGAAGACAACGATTTTTGAAAAATATTCGTATTTTACTTTATTTTAATAAATTAAAAATCTATCTAAATGTATACATATATTATGTTTTGTCCCCAGAAATAGCCCGCTAATAAAAAATGATCACATTTGCTAACCGTACCTTACCATACCATAATACAAATATTTGATGTAAGGATCCAGTACATAAAAAGGTCCATTGTTTGCAACATTATTGTTGTAATGCAGAATCTTTAATCTACCTGTCATATAGTTTATTTGATTGTGCAGGTGTACTGAATAATTATACTTATACTTGATGTGCATACAAAATTTTATTAGGACATTTATGACGTCATATCGATAAATGTGCTAACATTAAAAAATACCAACAATAACTGATTAAAACAAATGATTCAATTAGGGGAAATTACCCATATTTGTGTTCGAATGAGCAAATGAAGCCCTCCTTAGTATCCCGTGAGCGCACTGCAAACAAGCATTCCATATTGTGGAACTTCACTGTTCAGAGGAAGACGTTTTGCATGGTATTTTCACCAAATGATCTGCAAACATTCCGCAAGGAAAAAAAAAATCAAGCTTCAACACATCAAAGCTTATCAGCCACCTGAAACGACAATGTTTTAGAAACCTACGAAGACGCATGCGCTGCTAAAGAAGCTGCCCCGAAGCCAGGTGCGCACAAACTCTGAATTAAATCTAAATTATGATAAATGATAAATGGGTTGTACTTGTATAGCGCTTTTCTACCTTCAAGGTACTCAAAGCGCTTATCTGTATAAACACGTTAACGATTATTGGCATCGGTTTTGAGAAACAGGAAGTTATCTGTATTGGCTTAAAAAATACATGCATATTGGGCATCCCTAATATATACATACATACATGTCCAGTATATTGTATATACTGGACAATACAATACATTTTGTTGATTTTCTTCTGTGTTGAAGGAGTAAGTATACATTTCAAGTAGACTTCAAAAGCTAAACTAAATCTATTTTAAAACTGGACCATAATTACAATGGGTTGTGTCGTTTAAGTGATCACATAGAGTAAGTCCTAATCTTGCAGGTCGAACCGCAACTTATCTACTGTAATATCATGTACATCACGTGTCAAAGTCAAGGCCTGGGGTCAGATCAGGTCGCCTTTTATGTGGTCTACGAAAGCCTGGAAATGTGCGTCAATAAATCCTTTTGTCTTTCTCACCAAACATATTTGTTCTTTCAATGCTGACAGATAAATGGTATGTACTGCATACAGTTGCATGTCTTTTAAACTTGAGAATTATCTGGCCATGCAAAAAACGTCATGTTAACAATGGTGTGTCCAAAGTGCGGCCCGCAGCTTGTTTTTTGTTGGCCCGCAGCATATTTTTGGATAAAAAACAACAGTAAGAATGTTAAAAAAATGGCAAACATTTGTGATGAGAAAAACGATGAGAATTTGATACTAATAATTCAAGGGTGTCCAAACTTTTTTTTTTTTTTTTACCAAGGGTCACATACTGAAGATTCAAAGTATGAGGGTTCCATTTTGAAATGGTTTTATTTTGTTAAAAAAACAAGATAAAAACAGATGTATTTAAAGACATAATTTAGGGTCGGCTTTGTGTTATAAGTGATAAAGTGTATTATTAATACAACTTTTGGCTATTTCTCATTAAATGATGTCTTTGCGCTTTTTTTTTTTTTTTTTTTTACATTTTTACTGTTTTTAAAAAAAATAAAAATTTAATAATAGTACACTTTGTCACCTGTAACACAAAGCTAACAGTAAGTTTTGTCTTTAAATATAGAGGTAATGTCTGTTTTTCCGCATTTCTTTTTACAAAATAAAAATATATCAAAATGGCCTCCGCATACTTTGACTTTTTAGTATGCGGCCCTTGTTGAAAAGGTTTCGACACCCCTATATAAACATATATTCCAAAAATTTTTCAATCAATCAATCAATCAATCAATCAATGTTTATTTATATAGCCCTAAATCACAAGTGTCTCAAAGGGCTGTACAAGCCACAACGACATCCTCGGTACAGAGCCCACATAATTTTTGTTAGAAAAAAAATGCTTGTTCCTCTGACTTATGATTTCAAAAACAAGTATTGTATCCATCAATTTGTACATAAAAAATAATAATCAAATATATGGGGGATTGTATCATTATTAGGGCTGCAACTAACGATTAATTTGATAATCGATTAATCTATCGATTATTACTTCGATTAATCGATTAATAATTGGATAAAAGAGACAAACTACATTTCTATCCTATCCAGTATTTTATTGAAAAAAAAAACAGCATATCAATCAATCAATCAATGTTTATTTATATAGCCCTAAATCACAAGTGTCTCAAAGGGCTGTACAAGCCACAACGACATCCTCGGTACAGAGCCCACATAGTATACTGGCACCATACTTATTTTGATTATTGTTTCTCAGCTGTTTGTAAATGTTGCAGTTTATAAATAAAGGTTTATTAAGAAAAATAAAAAAATAATAAAACATTTTTTTTATAAAAATAAAAAAAACCTCTGTGCATAGCATAGATCCAACGAATCAATGACTAAATTAATCGGCAACTATTTTAATAATCGATTTTGAGCGATTTAATCGATTAGTTGTTGCAGCCCTAATCATTATACGTTAAAATTCATATATATTCACTGTAACAAGCGGCCCTCAGAGAGCAGCAATAACTGCGATGTGGCCTTCAATGGAAACAAGTTTGACACCCATGATGTACAGTGTCTGAAACATCACATTCTATTTTAAAAGTCAGCTTTGAAGGTGGGATAATTAGATAATCAGGTCAAAGGCATCTGAAATTAGAAATGCATGTTATAAAATAAACATCCAGGCTACCAAACCACTTGAACCACACAGTCACAAAGAAACAAATACCCCAAATCTTTATCTAATCTCTATTTCCGAACAATTAATTACTGTAAGTGCACGTGCGGCTCCAGGCAGGGGTGTTTGTTTATGCAGGCCCTGCCGGGCCCAGGTATCGCCGTTACACTGGTGTTGTGCTGCGTGGCGGCGTGCATGATTATCGACCATCATGTCATGCAGGATAAGGCCCAGTGTGCCTCTGTTGACTGCTCTGTGGTCAACGCTGCAGGGAGGCAGGCATTGTGGTTAGCCTGCACACAGACACAGAGGATGTGTAAGAGGAGCAGCTGTGTGTGTGTGCGCGTGGGTGCGTGTGCGTGTGTGCGTGTGTGTGTACTATGTCTTTATTGCTCGTAGTGGGAGGCACCTCCTGGTAAATTACAAACCTTAAAGGCTGAACACAATACGTTTCAGAATGGGTTTAAGTTTAAAAATAATTCTCCCTCTAAGACTGAATGGAAATGTTTTGTACAAGGGTCAAAACTGTTGCTATCATATTTTTTTTTATTTTTTTCATTTTTTAACTGTAATGCTTTTTCAAGTAACATTTTAACATTCATAATTTTTCCACACAGGACAGGATTAAGAATTTAAAATATTTTCAAGTGTCTCTTTAGAAGTGAAAAATAAGTTGACCACTGTGTTATTATACTGTATTCTTTTTAGTTTCGGCTAAAGTGTAATCATATACTAGCACTACTTAACTTTGACTATTACCTTAATAAAAAATGTTTTCACATGAACTTTCAAATAAAAAAAAGTAATTCTGATGTAAAGTAAATTGCTAAAACACACAAGTAATGGTACGATAGCAGCTAGCTAGTTATTGACTAATATTAATTTAATACTGTAGTGCCTTCACTTACGCATTTAACTTGTTCCATATCTGGTATGTCAAATCAACTTTCCGATAATACATTTTGCTGGGCGCTAACATACATATATATATATACTACATAGCAGAGGTGGGACCAAGTCATTGCTTTGCAAGTCACAAGTAAGTCTCAAGTCTTTGCCCTCAAGTCTCGAGTCAAGTCCCGAGTCAAGACAGGCAAGTCCCGAGTCAAGTCCAAAGTCAAGACTAGAAAGTCTCAAGTCAAGTCCCAAGTCCTGCATTTTGAGTTTCGAGTCCTTTCAAGTCCTTTTAACCACAGACTAATATTTTTACACACATTGTGTATGCTTTTAAAATGCTGTATTTATTTATTAAAACAAGTGCATTTGAAATTGCAGGAAAAAAAATAGTGCTGACATTGCAATTCATAATAGCACTATTAACCAGTCATTTTAATAGTTTAACATTTTTTAAACATTTAATTCATTCCTTTACAGAATAAACACATTTGCAAAAACAAACATTAACATACTATTGGTTGTATTTTATGAAAATAATATAACCACAGAGTTGAGAAGGAGCAAAGATCTTCAATATTTGTATGTGAAAATCACAAAGAAATCTTCCGGGGGAGGATGACCCCCCTACAGGGGTTTGGTTTACAAACTTTCAGCCCCACCTAAAACAAAATTCACCAGCCGCCACTGATTATGATGCATTCTCATTTTAGGCAAAGTATAAGACAATAATTTCTTAACAGTATAATTGTAACCAGGAATAAGTCTTCAAGTAACAATATTCAAATACTAACATTGTTGAGTAAGACAGAATTTGGTTTTATTCTGAATCCAGTGAAACAGATTGGTGGTTTTAGCTGATATAAAGACTTTCAGGTGTTTATATATATTTTTAAGTATTTGGCAGACGCTTTTATCGAAAGCGACATACATAAAAAATACATATATAACAATGACTGTAAACATTATCATTTAAGGGAAGAATGTAATAGAAAATATCAATACAAAGTGTCAAGACAGAATAAACTCTCTGCTGCTGCAGCAACAGAGTTACCGTCTATAGCAGTGTTTTTCAACCACTGTGCCGCGGCACACTAGTGTGCCGTGAGATACAGTCTGGTGTGCCGTGGGAGATTATGTAATTTCACCTATTTGGGGTAAAAATATTTTTTAATTATAAGTAATTATAATCTGCAAATAATGTGCCGTTGTTGAGTGTCGGTGCTGTCTAGGGCTCGGCACCGTAACAATGTTATAGTCTTCAATATCAGTAGGTGGCAGCAGGTAGATAATTGCTTTGTAGATGTCGTAACATGGTTTGTCGTAATCACAATATGCAGATGACAGTGCGAGGCAGCATGCAGGTGAAAAGGTATCTAATGCTAAAATCAAAAATAAACAAAAGGTGAGTGCCCCTAAAAAAGGCATTGAAGCTTAGGGAACAAAACTAAAACTGAACTGGCTACAAAGTAAACAAAAACAGAATGCTGGACGACAGCAAAGACTTACAGCGTGTTGAGCAAAGATGTGGTCCACAAAGTACATCCGAACATGACATGACAATCAACAATGTCCCACAAAAGAAGGATAGCAACAACTTAAATATTCTTGATTGCTAAACCAAAGCAGATGCGGGGAATAGCGCTCAAGGAAGACATGAAACTGCTACAGGAAAATACCAACAAAACAGAAAAAGTCACCAAAATTGGAGCGCAAGACAAGAACTAAAACACTACACACAGAAAAACGCCAAAAAAGTGGTGACAGCACTTTAAGTCAAGAGCTATATTGATGCATGGTTGGTTATGGTTTAAAGTCATACCCAACAATTGCGACAACGACTTTTTACTGTCAATATCGGCTGCTGAGTTTCATTTTTTAATGATTTCTGCTGGTGGTGTGCCTCCAGATTTTTTCAATGAAAAAAATGTGCCTTGGCTCAAAAAAGGTTGAAAAACACTGGTCTATAGGTCCCTAAGATATATAGATATCTAATGTATTCATACATTGTTTATGTAGGATATACGCATGTACAGGTATGTATAACCTAATCATATTGTTTCTTCAATTTAAAAATAGCTGACCGTTTTTTCCCCCTTTCTCTGGGATTATATTCCCAGTTTTGATCTCGGACGTCTGGTCACTTATCGCGTATAAGAATTTTATATTACTGTTAAGCAAACTATGAATAATAAAAATGCCAAAACATGTGTCCGTTATCATAGCTACACGTATGACAAAAAAAACGCGTGAAAATCAGTGGTATTCAGTGAGGTAAAATATTTTACCTCACTGAATACCACTGATTTTCACGCGGTTTAAATTCGCTGACAGTTCGATGCTCCTGCCGAATTGCACTGAGTGGAGCGGATCACCACTCCAAGATGGCGGCCCCGCGTCTCGTCTGCGCCAGTAGGCAGTAGCGCTCAATGCTGCGTACCCTTATAAGATGTATATCGTTATGACGTTAGCAGTGAGTTTACAGCCTCACTGATTTAACTACACAGCAAATAAAAGTCATGTTACTTAGCCAATAAACGTTATCTTACATTCAAAACTTACCCTTCTTTGTGCAACTTCAAATGTCGAACAAAGTTGGAAGTTGTTGCGTCTCCGCCTGTAATATTCGAACTGCGTGATTTGCATACGGCAATTAGTTTTTTGTTGACCAAGTCGTAGTTGTTATACCCGAACGAAACCAACTTTGGCATAATTGTTTCCGCGTTGTTTGACAATTTGCAATTTGATTGGATGAATGCTGTGGGATGAAAACGTCATTCTTTTTCATTCTTCATGTGTGCATTGATAGAACATCAATAAAGATCATGACAACCTCACACCACCGCTTTCATGTGCGGTGTATTGCAGTGGCGATAAAAAATATGCTTGCGTTTTTTATTTTCCAGCACTCTACGTGGTCAGGATTTTAATAAATGTTTCATAAAAATTATTCCAATCAACCAAATATAACTCAAAATTTTTTTGTAATCTAATTAGTTGATTAATTGTTGCAGTCTTCCTCGCAAGTCAAGGTACTACTATAATAACAATGAGTGAAAGTAATCCACCCATCCATTTTCTACCGCTTGTACCTATCAGGGTTGCGGGGGTGCTGGAGCCTATCCAAATGTAATATCATATAGCACACTTTATCCGGACATGCTGAAGTCTCACAGCTTTGACTGTGACACTAAAGAAAAGGCAACACGCACACACAAAATTAATCCTACTATACTGTATGTATAGGTTGATTGGCAACACTAAATTGGCCCTAGTGTCTGAATGTGAGTGTGAATGTTGTCTGTCTATATCTGTGTTGGCCCTGCGGGGAGGTGGCGACTTGTCCAGGGTGTACCCCACCTTCCGCCCGTATGCAGCTGAGATAGGCTCCAGCACCCCCCGCGACCCTGAAAGGGATAAGCGGTAGAAAATGGATGGATGGATGGATGTACTGTATATCAAGCTTGAGTAAAGTACACAGAGGCGACCTCACTTCAAGGTTTTTGTGTGACTTTGAGGCATTTTACCTCCAAAAGCGAAGCACAAATAATCCTATCTTTTGGCGAGTTACATTTTGGGTACCAAAATGTAAGTGTAAAATTTGACCAACATATTTTTGGTCAAATTCCACTTCCTGTTGGTGTAAATGCCCTGTGTCCCAAAACTATGGTCCATATATTTGGTGTTGTACGGTATACCGGTATTAATATAGTACCGTGATACTAATGAATCATATTCGGTACTATACCGCATCTGAAAAGTACCAAGTACAGGCATGTATCTAGTCGACACTACTATGATTACGTCGATATTTTTTGGCATCACAACATCTTCTTTCGTTTTTTAAAAATTTATATTATGTTTATAAACACAGGAAATATGTCCCTGGACAGATGAGGACTTTGAATATGACCAATGTATGATCCTGTAACGACTTGGTATCGGATTGATACCCAAATTTGTGGTATCATCCAAAACTAATGTAAAGTATCTAAACAACAGAAGAATAAGTGATTATTACATTTTAACAGAAGGGTAAACAGAACATGTTAAAAGAGAAAGTAAGCAGATATTAACAGTAAATTAACAAGTAGATGAATAATGAATTTTCTACCACTTGTCCTTAATAATTTTGACAAAATAGCAGAATGATAAATGACACAATATGTTACTGCATATGTCAGCAGCTAAATTAGGAGCCTTTGTTTGCTTACATACTAATAAAAGACAAGTTGTCTTGTATGTTCACTATTTTATTTAAGGACAAACTTGCAATAAGGAAAATATGTTTAAAGGCCTACTGAAATGACATTTTTTTATTTAAACAGGGATAGCAGATCCATTCTATGTGTAATACTTGATAATTTCGCAATATTGCCATATTTTTGCTGAGAGGATTTAGTAGAGAACAACGACGATAAAGTTCGCAACTTTTGGTCGCTGATAAAAAAAAGCCTTGCCTATACCGGAAGTAGCGTGACGTCAGAGGAGGAAGGGCTGCTCACATTTTCCTATTGTTTACAATGCAGCGAGAGAGATTCGGACCGAGAAAGCGACGATTACCCCATTAATTTGAGCGAGGATGAAAGTTTCGTGGATGAGGAACGTTAGAGTGAAGGATTATAGTGCAGTGCAGGACATATCTTTTTTCGCTCTGACTGTAACTTAGGTACAAGGGTTTCTATTGTGGATCACGGATTTGTATTTTAAACCACCTCGGATACAATATCCTCTTGAAAATGAGAGTCGAGAACGCGAAATGGACATTCACAGTGACTTTTATCCCCACGACAATACATCGGTGAAGCACTTTAGCTACGGAGCTAACGTGATAGTATCGTGCTTAACTGCATATAGAAACAAAACAAATAAGCCCCTGACTGGAAGGATAGACAGAAGATCAACAATACTACCAAACTCTGGACATGTAAATACACGGTTAATGCTTTCCAGCTTGGCGAAGCTTAGCAATGCTGTTGCTAATGACGCCATTGAAGCTAACTTAGCTACGGAACCTCGACAGAGCCATGCTAAAAACATTAGCTCTGCACCTACGCCAGCTCTCATCTGCTCATCACGACCCGTGCTCACCTGCGTTCCGGCGATCGACGGTACGACAAAGGACTTCACCCGATCACAGATGCGGTCGGCGGCCTGGAGACGGAGGAAGTCAAGGTGAGGTCGGTGGCTAGCGCGTCTGCTATCCATCTCAAAGTCCTCCTGGTTGTGTTGCTGTAGTCCGCCGCTAATACACCGTTCTCACCTACAACTTTCTTCTTTGCAGTCTCCATTGTTCATTAAACAAATTGCAAAAGATTCACCGACACAGATGTCCAAAATACTGTGGAATTTTGAGATGAAAGCAGAGATTTTTGTATTGGATTCAATGGGGTCCGAATACTTCCGTTTCAACGATTGGCGTCACGCGCATACGTCATCATATCGAAACGTTTTCAACCGGAAGTTTAGTGGGAAATTTAAAATTGCACTTTATAAGTTAACCCGGCCGTATTGGCATGTGTTGCAATGTTAAGATTTCATCATTGATATATAAACTATCAGACTGCGTGGTCGGTAGTAGTGGGTTTCAGTAGGCCTTTAATGTACCCTAAGATTTGTTTGTTAAAATAAAGCCAATAATGCAATTTTTAGTGGTTCCCTTTATTTAGAAAAGTATCGAAAAGTATCGAAATAATTTTGGTACCGGTACCAAAATATTGGCATGGGGACCACACTAGTGCACACATGTGAGTAGGGTTGGGTATCGAGTATCGAGTATCGATTGGAACCGGGACTAACTTTCCGATTCTCCCGGTATCGTTCAAAAGTTTAAATTTCGATTCCTATTTTCGATACCCAGTCCGCCGACCGGAAAAAAAAGAAAAAAAAGAACAAGAAGCCGCTGAGCACCAACGAAGAAGCGCCCACCGCCAGAAGTGTTAGCATAGCCGAGCGAGTCAGTCAAGCTCAAGCATGGATAGCGGGCGTCGGCGGTCGAAAGTGTGGCTTTACTTTACAAAAAAAAAATGAAATAACCGCGAAATAACAGAGCTTCATGTCCATCAAGAAACGAGTGGAGAGAGAGCTGCAGATGTACCAGGACGTTCCACCGATACTTATGTCTGACGACCCTGCTGCATGGTGATGGTCCGGTGGAACCAACAAAAGACTTATCCTTTGCTGTCAGATCGCGCTTTCTCCTATTTATGCGTTCAAGCTTCTTCCACACCCAGCGAACATGTATTTTCCACAGCAGGAGACACTATCTGTCCAGAACGCTCACGCATCCTGCCTGAGAAGGCGGATATGGTCATTTTCCTAAACAAGAACTGTCTCTGATTTTATACTGTACCTGCTGCTAATCTGGACTGGGTTTTGCAAGTTGTTTCTTATTGTTTATTTGCTTTTCTGCACCAGGTTAGCCCATCAGTGGGAGCACGGTAACATTTTTAAGTACCTGCAGCATCATACACTTGTGTGTGTAAATGTGTTTTCATGAGGTTTTCAAAAATAAAGCTCTCTTGAGGAAAGTGTACCCCTGGGAAAATGTATTCATAATTTATAATATTTATATTCAAGTTCATAGATTTGATATTTATAATCTAGTTGAAAACAGCCCTGTGAGGAATTTATAGTAAAGTTCATAAAAAGTTAATAGAATTAAAATTGATGGAGAATGCCAGACTATTTCATTCAGAAAGACTGTAGGTTAGCTAGCTCATTTAAAATATCTTAAACTTTTTTTTGACCCTGCCTCTTAAAAGAATCGGAACCGAGAATCGTCAGGAATCGGAATCGAAACAAAGAACCGGAATCGGAATCGTTCGAATTCAAACGATACCCAACCCTACATGTGAGTTCAAACCCCAGCCGAGTCATACCAAAGACTATAAAATGGGAGACATTACCTCCTTGCTTGGCACTCAGCATCAAGGGTTGGAATTGGGGGTTAAATCACCAAAAATGATTCCCGGGCGCAGCCACCATTGCTACCCACTGCTCCTCTCACCCCCCAGGGCAGATCTGGGCATTCTGCGGCCCGCGGGCCGCATCCGGCCCTTTGTGCGTCCCTGTCCGGCCCGCGTGAGGCGAATTATAAATTACAAAATACATTTTAAAAAGTATCTATGTCAAGTGTGCAATACAACGGTGCTGCTTTTGTTTTGAAAATCGTTATTTGTATTACTTCCGTGTGGACGTATGCGTGTGCGTGATTGTGAGTGAATGTGAACAGCTGCAATTAATTACAAAATAAAGTTGAAAAAACATCTATGTCGTGCGCGCAATACAATTGTGCTGCTTTTATTTTGAAAAGTATTATTTATGGGCGTGTGTCCGTGTGTAACCTGCGAGTGAAGGTGCACATGCAGCGACAAGTGATGCACGTTTTACACCCGAGACGCTAAAAAGAGAAAAGTTGATGAAGAATGGCGTGTTTCCAACAAGACATGGACTGCAAAGCAACGTTCCCTCTAAGGTGCGTGCCTGCGCAATTGCGCACTGCTCAAGCGTCTGCTGCGCGCAGCAAATATATGCCACGCACCAAATCAAATCCTATCTGAATTCTAAACAAAATAAACATATTTATTCTATGTAATTTTGCAATGCAACTTTGAGTGACAGTGACAACAAGCGGCCCTAACGGTGTTCGTCAACACCGTTCAATTGAACACCGTTCAATTATTGTAACGTCTATCGAGATGCTTCGAGGACAGGAATTATATCGATCACTTTATTGAGCAAAACTGTTTATATTCGGACATAACCACACCAAAAACATGAGTAAAACAATTCTATCTCGAAAAACTAGTCATTTTCTGCCATACAAACCAGGCCAAAACCAACTTGTCATCTGTCACCAACACGCGTAGCGCTAAACCACTGGTGCGTTTATGGCCACACAAAAAGTCGGACAACTCAAACACCACACAAAGTTACACTATGACTCCTCAGTCATACGTGTGCTTATTTTACTGTCATTTATTATTAATGTTAATTTATTTATATTAGTCATGGAATGCTGTTACACACACTATGTTGAAGTATTACTATTATTATTAATTATTATTATCATTATTATTATTATTATTATTATTATTATTTATCTTACGGTATATATCAAAAATAATATTGAGCAAAATTTAATTGAAATATTGTCGATGTGGCCCTCCAGCAGTGCTCGGGTTGCTCATGCGGCCCTCGGTAAAAATTAATTGCCCACCCCTGCCCCAGGGGGTGATCAAGGGTGATGGGTCAAATGCAGAGAATATTTTCACCACACCTAGTGTGTGTGTGACAATCATTGGTACTTTAACTTTAACTTAACATGCTTATGACAGAAAGCAACACAATTTTTTTTTTTTTTTACCTTGCAGCTTTTTGGAAAGGTCCCATGCCAAGCATGAATGCTAATGTCAGTGCTGCGTGACAAGCTATATATACTTCTCAAATATGCAGCACGCTTTTTGGATTGACCTGCATCACGTCGTCCTTATTGTGCAATGGCTTTCCTACTAGTGTCTCGCTCCTGCATAGTCACCGCTTCCACAGAAGGAGCTCATGGACACCTTTATAAATGCTTTGAAATGCACTTTTGTCATGCCTTGCCTACCCCTACTCTTCCCTCCCTTGCCTGATGATAGAAGCCTTCCTGAGAGCTTCATCAATTCTTCATGGGCCCCAGCTTCTAAACACAAACAATATCTGACGGAGGTTTTGCCGCAGGCATGCCCCGAGCGCCCCAGGCCTCCTCTCCCTGCGTACTCTCCCACTATGTTTGGCAAGCTCCACTGCTTCCCGTACAGCGGCCGCAGGAACGGGGACATCGCATTTGACATCAAGTGGAGTGTTTGATGCGATGTATTTAACCTTGACTGAGCTTGACTCTTGTCAGGACAAGCGGCTATTGATTCTTTTTGCCTTTTATTCTTTTATAGCATTCACAAAACAATCATCTTTGCCGTTTTGTAATATCGAGATCATTGCTTGTGATTGACGGAATCCTGCTGCTCACCCACTTGGAATTATAATGAACAATTTATTCACAGTGTAAAATATGGCCATAGTCATACAGTAAAAACATGCAAAATATGCATTGTACTACATACCATTAAAAAGAAACATCAAACTTTCATATTGATATATCAAATAAGTGTTTTTATTCCAAGTAAGATGAAGACCACTAGTTTCCAAAATGTACTACTTTAATGTGAAACCTGTGTGACGCTGGCCGCTTTTGTCATTCAAAATATGAAAATATCACTGCAGTTTGTTTGTACCATAACATTTCTGTTTGTGCTTTAAGGTTTTTAAATAGGAGTGTGACGATCGATCGGCCGATTTTTGTGAAAAAGTATGTAATTGCCATTGCTGATTAATCCATTTTATTGCCCATAACAGACGCCAATCCCCTCTTGCTGACACAATATTTACTTTTAGTCCCCCAGCTGACAAGCAGCTAATTAAAGTTAAAGTCCCAACGATAGTCACACACACACACACTAGGTGTGGTGTAATTATCCTCGTCATTTGACCCATCCCCATGTTCACCCCCTGGGAGGTGAGGGGAGCAGTGAGCAGCAGCGGTGGCCGCGCTCGGGATTCATTTGGTGATTTAATGATTTGATGTGTCTCCATACACAGTGTGGAGTGGCTCCTCCAAGCTAAAAATAATAATTGTAATTTCCATTACAATATTTCTTTGTATCTTAAAGGGTAACTGCACTTTTTTTTAGATGTTGTCTATCATTTATGATTCTTATGTAAGACAAGAACAGATATTTTCTGTTTTTTATGCATTCTAACTAGTAAATAAGTGCGATCAAAAGTCTGCTTACAATCTAGTTTATAGGAGTCTCTCTATTCTGCCTATAAAGCTCTTAAAAGAACATCCAAACACCTCCATTGAGGTTTTATATACATTATGTAATTATATTGCAGTAACATGCACATTCATAATGAGATGTCATATTTATGTATTTTGCTCATTTTAAGCATACGGCGGAACATTAATTTCACAAACAAATTACAACATGTGCTTTTTCCTTCCACAACACCACAAATTACTACTCACTGCAGCCTTTATGAGAGCCAACAAACATAATAAAACATCACTTACTGTACAATGTCTGCTGTACAATGTATGTTGATATATTCCCCTTTAGAATAATAATGACTCATAAGAAAAGTGGGGGTTTGGAACCAAATGTATTTTCGGGTCTTTTTCGCAATTTTCCTAGTCTCACTGACTGTCAAAGTGTACCAATTTATCGGAATATGTCCTCATCCTTCTACTATCCGGGTGAGAGGCATTATTTATGATCTAGAACAATGGTTATCAAACTCTTTTCACCAAGTAAAACCTCAGAAAACACTTGGCTTCAAGTACCACCATAGTGACCAATATTAAAATGCATTAGCGTAGTAGGTCTAAATGTTCATTAAAAACAAGGAACAAGTATATTAATATTTCTGGCCACTGTAACATTACACAGCGTTTGAACAGTAACATTGTTTGAATATAGGAACATATAACACTGTACAAGTCTAAATGATGAATCAAATAAAATGAATTGCACTTAAAAGTTGAATAAACATTGTACTAATTTTTGGCGTGGACTACGGCCTACAGTAGTCTGATTGTAACGACATCCATTGAAGCCTAATAAACCTTTTGATAACGGCTCAAGTAACGTCATTATAATATTTAATTAGTAGATTCCTTGGTGCACAGTTTGAGAATCCCTGATCGAGAATAAACTTTCACAAGCTCTAAGGAAACAGTTCACCAGCTGATGATGTCAATACCGCAGCATAAAAAAAAAAAAAGCTGTCTGTAACAATGCATCGCTAAGAATACTTCCTTAACGTTAGTGCTAATACTTGTTTAATATTCTGGTCATGAAATGTATTGTTGGCAATTTTTGGATGGTTAATTAGAGGGCTTTATAGGCGGAATAGAGGACCTCCCATTGGCTCCATTGTAAGCAGACTTTATTTATGTTCATTCTTGTGGTTAGAGTGTCCGCCCTGAGATCGGTAGGTCGTGAGTTCATACTAAAGATGATAAAAATGGGACCCATTCCCTCACTGCTTGACACTCAGCATCAAGGGTTGGAATTGGGGGTTAAATCACCAAAATATGATTCCCGGGCGCGGCCACCGCTGCTGCTCACTGCTACCCTCACCTCCCAGGGGGTGATCAAGGGTGATGGGTCAAATGCAGAGAATAATTTCACCACACCTAGTGTGTGTGTGTGACAATCATGGGTACTTTAACTTTTTAACTTTTTTTACGAGTTAGAATGCAATAAAAAAAGAACAACATGTGTGTTTTTGAAAATAAGGAACTAGTTTGAATATTGTGTTAATATTGATAAACTGTCAGTAGAACTTACTATAAATACATTGAAAGATTCACAGTTGATACAGGTGATTGGTATCGGCCAAGCACAGTTAATGATGATCTGTATTGGAATTGGCAGCATAAAACCCTGATCGGAACATCTCTGTTTTTAACAAATTCTAAAATACATTTTTATGACCAACGACGTCAACCACAGCTCTGTATTGCATTTAAAATATTTAGAGGTCGGAAAAACAGCACAACCTAGTGGAGACTTAGTTCATAACCTGTTCACCAGGATCCATAATGTAGCGTGTACATCCTTCAGTAGTCCACTTGTCATTAAGTAAAAAGCATTGTAGTGCTTTACCCCCAATTACCACTCCCCTCAGCGCTCACATAAATCACACATTGTTGTCACACCTGATTTACTTTCTGGCCAGCCTCAATGGTGCCTCCTCACCACCTCATCCTCTCATGCAAGGGGAGTCACTTTACCTGCCGACCTGTCCTGCTTTGGGAGCGTAATCGCTGCTTTGATTGCAGGAAGTCGCAGTCAGAGAGCAACAATAGCCACCTGCTCATTGAAGCTGTTATGATCTTTTAATGGTCTTCCATTACTGCGTCGTTATCCTAAAAGCCGCGTGGTTGCAGCCTCCCCTTTTTGATATCACTTTCATTAAAAGGCGGATGGCTCGCGGTGGCGTATATAAGTCATTTGCTGAGTGTGCGTATGTGTGTGTGTTTATGAGTGTGTTTATAAAAGGGACTGGCTGAGGTGCGGTGTATTTTTATCTGGAGAATCGATCTGTTTCATCCTCCCCTCCTTCTGCTTTTCTGGCTGTGGAAGCCTTGACCTTCAGTGTGGGAGGTAGCACTTAGCCGTGTCACACGCGCACACACACACACACACACACACACACACACACACACACACACACACACACACACACACACACACACACACACACACACACACACACACACACACACACACACACACACACACACACACACACACACACATTATTGTATTTGTTACCTTCTTGAGACCTCCGAAGAATGCCTACCTCAAATATTAAAATAAATGTCGTAATTTCACTCAACGCGAGTCAACATTTTACAACAAAAACGGAACATTTGTGCAATATTATGATACAAGTTCGAATTTTACTCAATAACTGTCACAATTTTACAGGAAAAGCATCACATTTTGGCAAAAAGAGTCGTAATTTTACTCGACAAAAGTCACAATTTTATAAGAAAACTTTAAACATTTGGCAATATTATAATAATAATCGGAATTTCACTTGAAAAAATTATGACAAAAGTCATAATTTTACTCAAAAAAAATCACTATTTTACAAGAACAAGAAAAAAATTGGCACTATTGTTATAAAAGTCAGAATTTTATGACAAATGTCACCATTTTGCATTAAAAAGTAATAATTTTACATAAAAAAGTATTACATTTACGAGACAATATTGCAATATTACAGAAACAGAAAGTATATGAGAAATTGTTCCCAATTTTATGAGAAAAAAGTCGACAGACTAATTTTTGTTTTTTTTGTTTTGTTTGTAATTGGTTTTAATATTCATTATTTACTTAAAGTTCTTACAGTACTTCTCTATATACAGATTTATTTTATTTATTTTATTAATTTTGGCCAAAGGGGGCGCATTTTAATTTCTTACACACACTTGTTATGATGTATGTTGGCCAGAGGGGAAGCACTTCAAAACATTTTCACACACTTGTTATTTCATATGTTGACCAGAGGGGGATCACTTTTAAAACCGACACACAATCAATTTGAAAAATCCCTCCTTTTTGGGACCACTCTAATTTTGATAGATTTCACCACCAGGGGTGCAAATGAGACATTCTCTATTAGATGCAATGGTTTTCCATATTGGGACCAGGATTTCGGCCTAACTTGTTCACCGGTCCTCATATGGAAGGTACTTTTCCTTGTTGATGTCTCAAGAAGGGTCATACTTGCCAACCCTCCCGTTTTTAGCGGGAGAATCCCGGTATTCAGCGCCTCCCCCGACAACCTCCCGGCAGAGATTTTCTCCCGACAAACTCCCGGTATTCAGCCGGAGCTGGAGGCCACGCCCCCTCCAGTTCAATGCGGACTTGAGACTGAGTGGGGACAGCCTGTTCTCATGTCCGCTTTCCCACAATATAAACAGCTTGCCTAACGAATGCAAACGAATGGAAACAAGAATTTCAGTTCATCCAGGACAGTTCGAAGGGGAAGGTGTAAGTTGCCTGTAAATATGTAGAACAGACTTCTCCATTGAACACGGTGGCCGAAATGATATACTCATCATGAATGGAGAAGTTAAACAGGACAATACTGCTAGCTAGAATTCCCTGAAAGTCAAGTATTTCATACATATATATATATATATATATATATATATATATATATATATATATATATATATATATATATATATATATATATATATATATATATATATATATATATATATATATATATATATATATATATATATATATATATATATATATATATACCTAGCCACCGGAACACTGAAATTCAAGTATTTCTTTTATGTAAATAAAATAAATAAATAAATAAATAAATATATATATATATATATATATATATATATATATATATATATATATATATATATATATATATATATATATATATATATATATATATATATATATATATATATATATATATATATATATATATATATATATATATATATATGAAATATATATGAAATACTCGAGTTGGTGAGTTCTAGCTGTAAATAACCACGCCCCCAACCACACACACACACACACACACACACACCTCCCGATATTGGAGGTCTCAAGGTTGGCAAGTGTGAGAAGGGTAGAAATACAAGAACACACACACACACACACACGCCCACACACACACACACGCACGCACACACACACACACACACACACACACACACACACACACACACACACACACACACACACACACACACACACACACACACACACACACACACACACACAGTAGCACACTTATGTATATATACACCTGTTTCCATAAACATGCAGATCTGGTATAATAGCAGAAAATAGTCTTATCATATGTGTTAATATTTCTTGACATGCAAACTTTTAATCACACACACTCCCATGCACACACACGCACACACACACACACACACACACACACACACACACACACACACACACACACACACACACACACACACACACACACACACACACACACACACACACACACACACACACATCCCTTCAATTATGTTGTACCATCACTATCGGGAATTTTAATCAAAATCTTCTGGGTTTATCGTTACTATTGGAAGAGGACCATTTTAAATTGTCATCCATCTGTGGGGTGGGCTACTTGATGAATTAATGTAAAGGTGATACTATACAGTGGGATGTCCAGATCAACATTTTTTGGCCTCCGATCCATATCCGATTTCGAGGCCCGAGACAATACTTGGACAATAGATTATAGAACTAAAAATGTTTTAGAGCAAGTAACTAAAGTAAACACAATATCACATGTTTTATCAAGCTTACCTTATTATATGTAACATTTGCAAGTATTATTTTAAATAAGATAATGTATTATATTTATGGTATTGAATGCCACGTGCAATTTTTAAAAAAAACAATTTAAAGTGGCTAGTGCAAAATAATAATAGATTTTATTTGTAAAAGCATTTTACATTGAACAAACAACTTCAAAGTGCTACAGTGCATTTAAAAAACAACAACGCTAGAACCACAAATAGCTTCCACCAACGAGTAAAATAAATAGTAAAATAAAATAAAAACTACAACAGCCTAATAGCTAGAACTAGCACATATATATCTAACAAAAGGCTTTTTTTAAAAGAAGGGTTTTTAAGCCTTTTTTTAAAAGCATCCACAGTCTGTGGTGCCCTCAGGTGGTCATGGAGAGTGTTCCACAGACTGGGAGCGGCGGAGCAGAAAGCCCGGTCTCCCATAGTTCGGAGCTTTGTCCTCGGAGGTTGGAGGAGGTTAGCCTGTCCGGAGCGGAGGTGTCGTGTGGAGGATTTGGGGGTGAGCAGTTCTTTTAGGTAGAGGGGGGCATTTCCATGGAGGCGCTGGTGAGTTAGTACAATACCTAAACAAATAGAAAAACTGTTATTGTCTCCCATTTAAATACCGTATTTTCCGCACCATAAGGCGCCCCGTGTTATTAGCCGCACGTTTAATGAACGGCATATTTCAAAACTTTGTTTACCTATTAGCCGCCCCGTGCTATTAGCCGCACCTACGCTACGCTAAAGGGAATGTCAACAAAACAGTCAGATAGGTCAGTCAAACTTTAATAATATATTACAAACCAGCGTTCTAACAACTCTGTTCACTCCCAAAATGTAATGTGCAAATGTGCAATCACAAAAATAGTAACACTCAAAATAGTGCAGAGCAATAGCAACATCAATAACTCAACGTTGCTCATACGTTAGTGTCACACAACACACAAAATAAACATTTAAAGCTTACTTCCTGAAGTTATTACTCATCTACAAATCCCTCGAATTATTCTTCTTCGGTGTGCTTCACTTGTTTTTTGACACCATCGATGATGTGGACGCGCATGCAGTCATAGATCAACAGGGACGTAGCTGCGTGAAAAAAGTCACCCGGTGTCTTCGCGTAAACGTCTATCAACCACTCGCTCATTTTTTCTTCATCCATCCATCCCTTCGAGTTAGCTTTTATGATGACGCCGGCTGGAAAGTTCTCTTTTGGCAAGGTCTTCCTTTTGAATATCACCGTGGGCGGAAGTTTCTGGCCGTTAGCATGGCAAGCTAGAACCACAGTAGGACGACTTCTCATTCCCTGTGGTGCGAATATTCACCGTACGTGTTCCCGTTGTATCCACAGTGCGGTTCACATGAATATCAAAAGTCAGTGGAACCTTGTACGCGTGTCTCTTAGTAGGAGACATTTTTTTGTCTTTACAGAAACACACAAATGAAATTAAATATCCGCGAGCTTCTTCTACTACGGGGGCGGGTGCTCACCTTGGCGGTTGCTTACAGTAGAAGAAGAAGCGCTTCCTCTTCTATGGGGGCGGTTGCTTACCGTAGAAGAAGAAGCGCTTCCTCTTTTACGGGGAAAAAAGATGGCGGCTGTTTACCGTAGTTGCGAGACCTAAACCTCATGAAAATAAATATGAATATTAATCCATATATAAGGCGCACCGGGTTATTAGCCGCACTGTCTGCTTTTGACAAAAATTGTGGTTTTTAGGTGCGGCTTATGGTGCGGAAAATACGGTAATTAGATTTCGCCCTCAAAGCCTTCCTGTATCTAAAGAGTTTGTCAACAATAACAAAAACAAGCCCAAAACATATTTTGTAATAAGGGGAACAAGAAAAAAATTGATTTTAACACATTGGTATATACTGGTACTATACTAGGTGTCGATAGTATTAAAAATGTGTCGTCCTGCTCGGGGTGTTTGTGTGTGTGTAGCATGTTTAGCCATTCCTTTACTCTAGTCCTCCAGTGATAATATTACTTTGAAAAAAAGAAGTTATATTTCCGCCATGGTAGTGAGGATTAGTATCTTAGAAGCCGCTTTGTTATGTGAATAAACGCTTGCTCCCTCTCAAATTGGAGCTGGTGTTTTTGCAAGACATACAACTCCTGCATGTCTAACAAGGAATACGGATATGTGATTGTGTCACCCTGCGCGTGCATCCTTTTTTGAAGGACTATTTCACGTCAGTACAATCTTTGGCCATGTAAAGACTGTAAAGAGCTGCTAGGCTTGGCAGCTCATCAGCCAATCAGTTAAAAAAAGGCAAATATCACCCCCCCACCCATCCGATCCATCATCGGGATTGAATTGGATTTAAGTGGGGCGGGGGAGTCAAGACGGCTGGAAATAGTTTGGGACGCAGCAGCTGTAAGAAGGCCATTATCAGTCACCAACATCAAGGTCTACCATTGTCCATTACAGGAATCTTTCGTTGAATACTGGATGCCTCCCTGCTGCCAAATACGATACTTAAAATTAAGATCCTGACAGGTACTATCACTCCGCGTCAGAGCAACCCTGAGAGTGATGGAGATTAAGGCAGTGGTGTGCGGTGAGGTTAATGTCTGGTGAGGCACGACTGCATCATCACAGTCAGATTTACAAACAAATGAACCTGAAGTGCAGGTGTACCTAATGTTGTGTCCCTGCGGTCGTTCGCGGCTCCTGCAGCGCGAGCATTGTTGTTTTTGCACTTTTTGGCTTCTTGTTAAGTGACTTTTTTTGGGTGGATTCGGTCTTGCACGTGGAGGGTTTGGGTGTGGGCTTTGGTTGGTGTGGCCGCGCCGCTCCCGTCGGGCGGTGCATTCTCCGGCGGAGGTCTTGGCACCAGGAGGCGGGGTTATGATACGAGCCTCTCACAGTGCGTCTCCGCAGCAGAGTTTTATGATTGCTCAGCACAAGAAATACGTTACACACATACAGTTGTTGACAAAATACACTGTACATTATATACCTCAGCTAACTAAACTATGGAAATGTATAATATAATTCATATAGCAATACGGTCTCACTGCACAGCAGGCCAGCAGTTAGCCGAGTCGCAATCCATGGTGAGGCACAAGTGCCTCAACTGGCTGCTGATCACAGCCGTCTCTTCTCAGTATTTGAACGGCAAATGTGAAAATAAAAATAAAAATAATCTAAAACTGGTGAAGTTAAATGGAAAATAACTTTAGTATAATCACTGGATACATATAACAATTTAATTTTTTTTTTTCTTCTTTTTACTTTTTTTTTCTTTCCATGATGGCAGGTGAGGCCCCGCCTCCCCTGCCTCTAGTGACTGCACGCCACTGGATTAAGGCATAACTCCATTTCCACAAATCGTCAGCGCTCTCGCACTGAAGCTTACCCAACGGTTACAGTTTATATCATGCCCAGGACTATCTGGTTAAATTTGTTTCTTTTTTTTAAAACATTTGTTTATTGGATTTTTGACATATGCAGCCCAGAAATACAATTAAACACATTTGAAATGTGTTTAAAAAAAAAAAAAGTGCTTCTAAGGTTGCACACAATTTGAGTTGAAACTTCAAGCCAGATGTCAGCAAACCTCAGTAAGTTTCAAAGAATCAGCTTTTTCTCTGGCATTTTGTCACGTTTTTTTGCCACACTTATTTATTCCACATTTGGAGCAGCAGCTGGAGTCCCACAGTTATTGTCACATGGAGATTTTTTAAAATAATTTTAATATGCATGGAGGCAGCACGGTGGAACAGGGGTAGTCCTGAGTTCAATCCCGGACTCGGGATCTTTCTGTGTGGAGTTTGCATGTTCTCCCCGTGACTGCGTGGGTTCCCTCCGGGTACTCCGGCTTCCTCCCACCTCCAAAGACATGCACCTGGGGATAGGTTGATTGGCAACACTAAATTGGCCCTAGTGTGTGAATGTGAGTGTGAATGTTGTCTGTCTATCTGTGTTGGCCCTGCGATGAGGTGGTGACTTGTCCAGGGTGTACCCCGCCTTCCGCCCGAATGCAGCTGAGATAGGCTCCAGCACCCCCGCGACCTCAAAAGGGACAAGCGGTAGAAAATGGATGGATGGATGGATGCATGAAGCACATTTCTGACATGACTGACCTTTTTGCTATGCGCCTCCTACATTAACAGTAGAACAGGGTGTTCGATTTAGAAAATATTATACTTATTTTTGTTCTCGAAGCACATTTCTGACAGTAAGTGGCCTAATGAAAGAGTAAAAAAGCAAAAAATAATAATTTGTTCCCACAAGCATAATTTTCTTTAAAGTTAAAAGTTAAAGTACCAATGATTGTCACACACACACACTAGGTGTGGTGAACTTTGTCCTGGGAGGTGAGGGGAGCAGTGAGCAGCAGCGGTGGCCGCGCCTGGGAATCATTATTGGTGATTTAACCCCCAATTCCAACCCTTGATGCTGAGTGCCAAGCAGGGAGGTAATGGGTCCCATTTTTATAGTATTTGGTATGACTCGGCCAGGGTTTGAACCCACGACCTACCGATCTCAGGGCGGACACTTACACAAGGCCACTGAGCGGGTTTTTATTGATTATTATTTTTAAATCTTGTTTTTAACAAAATGCAATTGTTTTCTTTATTCTTAAGTTTTGCACTATTTCAACTACGATATATATTTATATTCATATCAAGTCTATTTGTTCCCTCTAAAAAATTCACACAAAATGAAGTTAAAAAAAGAATGACAGGGCATCTAATTGTTTTCAAGTTCTATTATAAACAGTGGTTAAGTTATTTTTACACTTGTACTATAGTAATGTTACCTTGTAAAGGTAATATGATGGCAACAGTTCAACCCTGGAACAAATTATTTCTATTATTTCCCACAAAAAAACTAAACATCCTTACCATCGTTTTTATTAAAAGTATGATTATTTACATACCGACTGTCAGTCTTACACCCACACCAGACACAGGGTTCACCTTTGTCGTCAGCACCATCCCAGACTGTGGAGGTTTCATCTACAGTAAATCAGCCCTGCCTCCTGCAAAGGGGTCTGTCTGCAAGTGTTTGTGTGTGTGTGTGTAAGATATTGTGTGTCTGAGTGTGTGTGTTCAAGGGTGAGGAGCTTGCTTCTGTGTTTTCTTTGTGTGTGTGTGTGTGTGTGTCTGTGTGCATACGTATGTGCGTGTGCGTGTGTGTGTGTGTGTGCGTGTGTGTGTGCAGGGCTCAGTAGCTGCTGGGCCCATGGATTGATGTCCGTTGCCTCCCCCTCGAGGCCCAGATCGGCGGGATAGTGTGTCAGTAGGACAAAGACATGGCGCCATCCGTCCTGCTCTACAGGCCAGTAACTAGAATTAATTACAAACCAATCGAATCGGCTGCAGCCAATTGGCAAACTAATTGGTAATTTCAGCTGCCCATCTAGTCACCGTTGGTTATCTTGGTCTGTTGGTTTGTGGGAGAGAACTAGTCACAAGGTGCTTTGTTGATGGCATTAGAAGAAACTGAATTACTGCAATTGTAGGATGCAAAGAGGTGTAACACTGCATCAAACATTTTGCAGTTTGTCGCCTTCTCGCATCTTGACATATTTGGGACATAACAGATTACCAATACGAGGAGGCTAAATGCGGTCATTCATCGAAGGTTTTGGTCATTTTGTCTTAACTGCATGTATACTGGGATTTGATTCTAATGACATGAATACAATAACGGACATTATTCAATGGGTCAAATTGAATTAAGTTTTAATTTTAATTAAGTCTTTTAAGTATCGCTTTAGCTTAGTTGATTGTCATGCAAATGCGAGTACTGTGACAATCTGTCACTTCATTTCTGGTTGTGTTTCCTTGTTTGATGTTTATTTCCTGTCAGCGCTCTTATTTTTGGTGCATTTCCTGCATGTCACCCTGAGCGCTCGTTTCCCTCACCTGTCTATGATTGGCAGCTCGCCACACCTGGTTGCAGTTGCCAATCAGGCTGCTATTTATGCCTCGCCTGTTCCTTAGTGCTCGAGGATTGATTATTTTTCTGGACCTTTACACGTATGCCTGCTTCCTCCTATTTTGAGAGTAATAAAGACTCTTACCTGCACACTAGTGATGGGTTGATGAGGCGTCATGAAGCGTTTCGATACATTGCAAAACTGTATTGATACTGTGTCGATACTGTGTCACTAAATACTGACATCTGCTGGACATTAAAAATCCCTACAGGCAACCTATGGACCGACTCAACTGACACTGATTTTATGACCTAGTATATACAATAATATAAACCAAGTCATTGTATTTCATTTAGGATTATTTCATATCTTAATTTAAATAAAAATAAATTTTTATCTTTTTTAGATACAGTCAATAAATAATGTGAACATGTATCGTGACTAGGATGGTAGAAGGTGGGGATTGAACCCCAGTAACCAGCAACCCTCCGATTGCTGGCACAGCCACTCTACCAACTTCGCCACGCCGTCATTCCTGTAACTTTCTCTAGTAACAGCATTCCATGATTAATATCAATAAATTAACATTAATAATAAATGACAGAAAAATAAGCACACGTATGACTCATAGTGTAACTTGGTGTGGTGTTTGAGTTGTCCGACTTTTTGTGTGGCCATAAACACACCAGTGGCTTAGTGGTATGCGTGTTGTTGAAGAACACCGTTAGTCACTGTCACTCAAAGTTGCATTTAAAAATTACACAGAATAAATGTGTTTATTTTGTTTAGAATTCAGATGGGTTTGATTTGGTGCGCGGCATATATTTGCTGTGCGGCGCACAGTGTGCGCAAAGGACACTTGAGCAGTGCGCAATTGCGCAGGCGCGCACCTTAGAGGGAACGTTGCTCACAGGGCACAGAGGAGGTGGGAGTGCGATACAGTTCGCGTATCGGTCACGTGACTTTCTAAAAGCGGTACGCGCACCGACACAGGGTATCGCTCTATGAGCTCGACGCATGCGCCGATGCATCTGTGTTGCCGGACCCATCACTACTGCACACCACTCTCCTGTTTCCTGCATCTTGGGGTCACAACTACTGCAGCCATGCAGGTTCCCGACAAGGACATCCATTCATCCATTTTCTACCGCTTGTCCCTCTCGGGGTCGCGGGGGTGCTGGGGTCTATCCCAGCTGCATTTGGGCGTAAGGCTGGGTACACCCTGAACAAGTTGACACATAATCTCATTTTCCATCCAACCATCCATTTTCTACCGCTTGTCCCTCTCTGGGTCGCTGGGATGCTGGAGTCTATACCAGCTGCATTCGGGTGTAAGGCGGGGTACATCCTGGACAAGTTGACACCTCATCTCATTTTCATTTGGTTAATTTCAAACAACAATATAAAAACTAAACTCCGTCAGGATAATTTCAAATAAAATAGTCATTTGGAAATGTTAAAAAATAATAATAATATTAGGGGTGATCCGACCGACCAGCCACTAATCAGTTTAGGCCAAATTATATAAGTAATATGGTCACAAAAGCTGATACCCTCTGGCTCATACTCTATTTTATTTAATAATATAATTTATTTTAGGTCCCGGGCAGCATGGTGAAACAGGGGTTAGTGCATGTGCCTCACAATACGAAGGTCCTAGGTTCGATCCCCGTGCTCGGGGTCTTTCTATGTGGAGTTTGCATGTTCTTTCCGTGTCTGCGTGGGTTCCCTGCGGGTGCTCCGGCTTCCTCACACCTCCAAAGACATGCACCTGGGGATAGGTTGATTGGCAACACTAAATTGGCCCTAGTGTGTGAATGTGAGTGTGAATGTTGTCTGTCTATCTGTGTTGGCCCTGTGATGAGGTGGCGACTTGTCCAGGGTGTACCCCGCCTACCGCTCGAATGCAGCTGAGATAGGCTCCAGCACCCCCCGCAACCCTAAAAGAGATAAGCGGTAGAAAATGGATGGATGGATTTTAGGTCCCCCGGCAACTAACGGTTTAAGTCCATACACAGTGTGGAGCCGGTCCTCTGAGTTAATAATTATCACCTTCAGTTCGGCAACTAAACTACATTTCTTCAATAACATTATCAATTGTGGAAGAGGCTAAACATGTTCCACATTGGGTAAGAACAACCAAGAGCAGACAAGAAGGAATGCTAATCGCTAAACTAGCTGGAAACAACACAATAAATAAGTTCTTAGTAAATAAGAAGTGTAGACAGAACCATATTTCAGCAGAAAGTAAGTAGATATTAATAATGGTGCTCTGTTGCTGTGTAGCGGCCAGGCGTACGTGTAAGGACAGCTTAGATCGATCCATATACGGTTAGTGTTGATACCAAGGGTAGTATAAGTATATGATCAATACTAAAATGATTAAATTAATTTTTTTTTTTAAACAAAAAAACAATTTTTTTGTTATTGTTTGCAAATTCAGGGAATAAATAGGTGCCTGGACACAAGAGGAATTTGAGGGCAAAGACCAAATGAGTAGTATTTTTTTACTTTTGTTTAGTCATTGCGTACTATAGATTGTATTCCGTCACGTGACTCTTGAACGGAAGTAAACAAAGTGGTGGGCCACCAAACCAACATGGCTACTGTGTAGTAGAGTGTGAACTATCTGAGTACACAAGCAGCATAGATCTCACAATTAAAAGCAAATATGAGCAAAAAATCTAACTATACAATGGAATCTATCCCTATACGTTGTCAAAAAATATTTATCGAGTGATTTTAAGGATTATCCATCGGTCGCGCTCCCAGACATGTCAAACTACCTGGTGCACCAGACATCATTCTACACAACAAAACTGATGGAAACTTGGAAAAGCATGGAGGTCTACAACTTCTTTGTGTGTGGCTGGGTCAAGGAAATTGGTATCAATAGTTTTGAATAAACTATGCATTATTTTTGCTCGGGTAAGGTTGCATTCCATGATTTAACTTTGTGTCTACAGCCATGTTTGCGTGTTTTTCCCCGTCTTTATCAAAATACAACTGTAGATGTCAACATCGTCTATGTGCTGACAGCTTAATTTCTGATTGCTGCCTTTGGTAAAAAATTAAGTCTTTCAGGTTTCGCTCACATTTGCTTTCTCTTATTTAGACTTGGTGAGTTGGGGGTTTACAAAGCACTTGTAGCAAACATATGTTTGAAGAACTCCGAAACTAGATAAAATACAAATAATATCAAGGTGATACTTAAATTGGAAAAACTAAACACTTAAAGTATATCAAACAAACCTTTAAAGAAGTGATCACTGCAAACTTGTGCGTTCTTCAACTCAATCTGCTCTCTTGAACTGGAGTGCGTGCCACTTTTCTCGTCAACCAGCTGGTTTTCTTTTTCACAATTTGAACTAGGGCTGTAAATAACGATTATTTTTATAGTCAATTAGTCAACGATTATCTTAATGATTAGTCGACTGGTCGGATAAGTAAACAAAAGCAAAAACTTTATATTTGGCCTCAATTAAAACATGTTTTTTGTCCCCAAAGCCTTTTTGTGTCCAATAACTTATTCCCAAAATTTGGAGACCTTATATACTTTAAACAAGGTATGGAAACAGAAATCAATGCGCTGAAAAAATCAGTCCCGGAAATGATTAAAATGATCAAAATATGGTAAATATTGAACACATTACATATTGTTATGAACGTGTCTTTTAATACATGATATATAGTACAGGCCAAAAGTTTGGACACACCTTCTCATTCAATACGTTTTCTTTATTTTCATGACTATTTACATTGTAGATCGTCACTGAAGGCATCAAAACTATGAATGAACACATGTGGAGAAATAAATAAAATATAATAAAATAGCCACCCTTTGCTCTGATTACTTTTTCGCACGCTCTTGGCATTCTCTCGATGAGCTTCAAGAGGTAGTCACCTGAAATGGTTTTCACTTCGCAGGTGTCATAGTTTTGATGCCTCCAGTGACGATCTACAATGTAAATGTCAGAAAAATTGTATTTAAATTATCAAAGAACTTTCCATTCTGAGTTCCCAATGAACAGACAAGAAGCTGACTCTGTTGCACCAAGCCAAACGCTTGGAAGATTCCGCTGTGTACGATAGAAACAGACGGGAGGGGTCATCCATTGTCCTCAAAAACCTGCCAAAGCTGAATCTACGACAAGCCCTGGCCCGAGGGATCTTCTTCTTTTGTCTTCTCATGTGACCGAAAACAAGGACTGTTTACATACTACCCAATCCTGTTGAGAAATGTGTTGTTGCGTAAACATTGAACATCTAAATAAAAGAGAAGACGAAAACCTTCTTCGTCAGAGCGTGGTGCAAGACTGTACAGAGGAGTACAGTGGCCATGTCTCTCCTCAATTGAGTCCAAATTTAATTCTGTCTCTGTTTGATTCCTTGCCTTTTGTCTTGTTTAATAGATGTCATCAGTGTTTGAACCTGACATCTAATTGGTCCTTCGAGCCGGATCCAATATGTTTTGACGATTCCAGCTGGAGTGAGTGAAACCAGAGGAATGGCCACCAACTCCTGATTGAGGAAGCTGTTTTCTTCATTTCGGGCTGGAATTTGAAAAGCTGACGGAAATCCGAGGACAAGAGGAAGGAACGCAGAGAGCAGTGAGTACGTTTTAAGAGAAAGAAACGACTAAGAAAAAGCGTGTGACTGAGGGTTACGACGCATATACAAACCCTGTAAATCCTAGGCTCTAACAGGTAAAAAGGCCAAAGAATTAGAGGAGACGACGGAGTCCAATGTCCGTGATTAAAATTTAAAATAAAAACTGAATTAAGATAAAAACTGAAGAGGCCAAAATACTGGAGGGTGTCGGATCCCACAATAAATATTGAAATATCCGTAAGCCATTATCCTGAGGACGACGGAGTCCGACGCAGACCTAACAAGGTCTATTCAGAAAAAAAAAAAAAAAAACTGAATTTTTGTCCGTAAAAAACAATAACCTGGAGGGTGTCGGAGCGCTACATGTATGAAACATTGAAAATTTCCGAGTATCATAACACTGAAAAGTATGAATGAACTTGAGAGTGTGTGGGAGTAATCGCCATTCGGCTATCACTCCATATTAAAGTTGTGAGAAGTAAATAGTGGGTTATTGTGGAAGCTTGTAGGCAAGACACCTCCACTGGGGAACCAACTCCAGTAGAAGCGACGTGTACCACGATAATAAATTAAACCACTATCTTACAACAAAGAAAAAAGTAATCCTTATAAATTCGGCTCTGTAGGGGACGACAGATTACTCCAAATTTATAAAATGGGAAAAGAGACAAGTAAACCAAAGGTTAGTCCAAAAGACAAGTTAACATGTAAAGACTGGAAAGCAGTAGAAATAAAAAACCCAGATTTACTGAAATTTCTCGATGACTGGATATCAAAACATAAATTTACCGGATGCCTCAAAGTAGGTGATATATTAAAGTTAACGGAATCAATAATAGAAAAATGCGGAAGTAACAGAAAAAAGCTAGCCAGAATGGGGTGGGACCACACGGGGTGCTGGATGAGAATGGCTCAAAATAGAGAAGACGGAGAAAGACAGAAAAAAAAGGAAGAGCAGGAAGAAAGGAAAATAAAAAGTAGAGAAGAGGGAAAAGAAAGGGCTAAGAGAGACGAAAAGCTAATGTTTCACAGAACAGAAGATTATGAAACAGGGACAGTTAGGAGAAGAACTAGGCAGTTTGTAAGGGAAGACAGTGAGGATGAGTCAAGTGAGGAAGAAGTACAAACAAAAGCCGACACACACAGCGCGCCAACAACAACAAAACACCAATCAGCGATATACCCAGATCTAAACAAATTACAGAATCCACCGCCATATAATGAAAGTGTAACGACACAACTAACAGTAAGATCAAAAAGGGACCCAAAAAACTCAGACCTGAAATGGTCCAAAAAGCAAGGGGTAGTGTTTTCACCCAAACCTAAAAAAACAACTCAAGATTATAATCTTGACGATGAGGAATTATATCCATTAATTGAAGTGGCTAATCCACGTGCAGGAGAACATGGACAAGTCCCAACACTGTTAGTACACAGGACATGGACGTTGGTAGATGTTAAAAAGGCATTAAAAGAGGTAACACCATATACCGAGGACGTAACACAGTTCCTCGAGGGAATGGAAAACCTCCGTAGATCCTATCACCTTAACGGGATGGAGACACAGACTGCATGGATGACTGCATTGGGGCCGAAATGGCACCAAGTAAGAGGTAATTGGGACCCCATGGGAATAAACATACGGGGCGGAAGAGGAATACCATTAGAACATGACCACGACGACCTAAGAAATAGGGTACGAGACTTAATGGCACGTGTTGAACAAAGGTTCCAAAAAAGAGCAAATTACACTGAATTGGGAAGAACAAAACAAAAAGATGAAGAAACATTTGAAGATTATAAAATAAGACTGGAAAAAACATTTAAACAACACAGCGGACTAAATGAAAATGCTGATCCACAGGGACCCTACCAACAACAATTAAAAAACATTCTGCATGCAAACTCCAGACAAGCCATACATGAGTGGGTGAACAAACATTACATTGGTTTCCCCACAGGAACATTAGATGAATACATAAATCATGCATTACATGCAGAAAAAGTTACAAACAAAAAAAGAGCAAAAGTAAGCACTGACACATTCTACCACGAGGAGGAAAATAGCGAAATGTATTATACCCAAAATAAAGGGCGGGGTAGAGGACAGTTTAGAGAACAGTTTAGAGGACAGTTTAGAGGACAAGGACGATCAGGTCGAGGGGGATGAAACCTAGGTGGGGGACAACAAAGACAACAACAGCAGTTGCACCCTACTGCATGTTGGCGCTGTGGCAGAGAAGGACATTTTGCACGTGATTGTCGTGAGAAAAATAACAAACAATCAAGGTTACTCAGCCTGACTAGATCAGGAGACATCCAAATCTCCAAAGACCACACAAAAAGACAAAGAAATTAATCAGAGTGATCATAAGAACATACTAAATTATGAGGACTTAAGTAAACTAACAGCGAGTAAACCAGAAATAATAATTGAAATAAATGGCAAAGAAATCAAATTCTTGTGCGATACGGGAGCATGTAGAACTACATGTAGAGAACGTTTTCCAGGTATAAAACTAAGTGGGAATAAAATTTCTGCAAGAGCAGCAAGTGGTGAAATTGTGACAGTAGCGGAAACAGAAGTAGTATGGTTGCAAGACCCGTTAGGGAATTCGTGTAACATGCCAATCATAAGTTTCCCAGACTGTCCAGTAAACCTATTAGGATGAGACGTAATGACTGTGCTAGGTTTAGCGATAGTATCGAATTATAAAGGAGGAATGACTGTTAAAAGACGACATCAACTAGAGAGAGGAGACATATGCGTACTAGAAGGAGTAGGAGGACCCAAATATTTGTACTCCCTAGATCTGAAAAATACACCTCCATTAAACACAGCAACGGCATTGCTAAATGAGGGAAAGAAACAGGTAGCAATAAAAGACAACAAGAATGTTGATGAATTGCATGTGACCATGTGGTACAGAGACGGACCAGATTTTGGCTATCAAAAGAAATTAGAAAAAGAGACTCCAACAAAAGTAACACTGACACATCTGTACACTGACGGGGAAGCAGCAGCTGCAGTGGCTGTAAAGCTACCTGCACCCATGTCTACCCTGTTCAGAATGTATACTGCACCACATATATCACTGTACAAAGATGATGACATGAAATAGGAAGATCTAGGAGCATTAGTAGCGAAAGGGGAATATCTGACTAATTGGGAAAAAACCTCAGACAAAACATGGGTGAATAGAGAAACTGGAATGACAAAAACAAGTCTGTTCTGGACTATAACTCTACAAAGTGGAGTACATCTGGAACCCGACACAAAACACTGACAATTGCTACTTACCGAAGCTGAAGAAGTATTTTTAGATGAAATACCAAAATAATTATGGTCAAAAGGACCCACTGATGTGGGCAAAATTAAAAATATACAACCAGTACAAATCAGATCAAGAACAGAATATAGACCATGCATAAAACAATATCCACTAAAACCAGATGCATTAGAAGGAATAAAACCTGTAATAGAAGATCTAATTAAAGCAGGAGTTATAATAGAATGTGAGGATTCACCATGTAATACCCCAATATTTCCTGTAAAAAAACAGCCACCCTCAGTGGGATGGCGAATGGTACAAGACTTACAAGCAATAAACAATGCAGTACTACAACGTGCACCATGTGTACCAGATCCATACACGTTGTTGAACAGTCTAAGAACGGATGCGACACATTTCACAGTAATTGATTTTAGTAATGCATTCTTCTCGATACCAATACATAAAGAAAGTAAATTTTGGTTTGCATTTACTTATAAAGGGAAACGATACACCCATACAAGACTACCTCAAGGGTATGCGGAAAGTCCGACAATCTATTCACAAGCAATGCATGCAAGTATGTCTAAATTCGACCCTCCAGGAGGAAGTCAAGTCCTAATATATGTAGATGACGTATTATTAGCATCACCGGATAAGGAAACCTGTAAAAAAGATACACTAGCGTTATTAAATCATCTACATAGTGAAGGACACAAAGTAAGCAAAGCAAAAGTCCAGTTATGCAAAACAGAAGTAAATTATCTAGGACATTCTCTAAACAAAAATGGACGCACTATTGTGGAAAGCAGAAAAACAGCAATACTACAAGCACCAAAACCGCAAAAAAAGAAGCAAATGATGTAATTTTTAGGATTAACGAATTACTGTAGAAGTTGGATACCAAATTACGCTGAAATAGTAGCTCCATTAAGTAAATTAATGTATGAAAAAGATCTAAAAATGTCATCACCTGTAGCGTGGAATCCAGAAGCTGAAGCAGCATTCTGTGAAATAAAAAGGACATTAGTGTCCAGCACGACGTTAGCCTTACCAGACTATAGCAAACCATTCATACAAATGGTAGACTGCAGAGGCCACTTTATGACATCCGTGTTGCTACAACAACATGGTGCTAAACAAAGGCCTGTGGCATACTTCTCATCTAAATTAGATAATGTAGCATGTGCACTGAGTCACACATTAAGAGTGTTACTAAAACGGCCTTCTTTCATCTCCGTAATATCGCTAAAATTCGTTCCATTTTGTCCACAAGCGATGCTGAGATCATTATCCATGCGTTCGTTACATATCGTCTCGATTACTGTAACATTTTGTTTTCGGGCCTCCCTATGTCTAGCATTAAAAGATTACAGATGGTACAAAATGCGGCTGCTAGACTTTTGACAAAAACAAGAAAGTTTGATCATATTACGCCTATACTGGCTCACTTGCACTGGCTTCCTGTGCAGCTAAGATGCGACTTTAAGGTTTTACTACTTACGTATAAAATACTACACGGTCAAGCTCCTGCCTATCTTGACGATTGTATTGTACCATATGTCCCGGCAAGAAATCTGCGTTCAAAGAATTCCGGCTTATTAGTGATTCCCAGGGCCCAAAAAAAGTCTGCGGGCTATAGAGCGTTTTCTATTCGGGCTCCAATACTGTGGAATGCCCTCCCGGTAAAAGTTAGAGATGCTACCTCAGTAGAAGCATTTAAGTCTCATCTTAAAACTCATTTGTATACTCTAGCCTTTAAATAGACTCCCTTTTTAGACCAGTTGATCTGCCGTTTCTTTTCTTTTCTTTTCTACTCTGCTCCCAACCCGGGGTGAACCGCTAGCATGTCCATCATATGGGGACATCTCTACGCTGCTGACCCGTCTCCACTCGGGATGGTTCCTGCTGGCCCCACCATGGACTGGACTTTCGCTGATGTGTTGGACTTTCACAATATTATGTCAGACCCACTCGACATCCATTGCTTTTGGTCTCCCCTAGAGGGGGGGGGGTTACCCACATATGCGGTCCTCTCCAAGGTTTCTCATAGTCATTCACATTGACGTCCCACTGGGGTGAGTTTTCCTTGCCCGTATGTGGGCTCTGTACCGAGGATGTCGTTGTGGCTTGTACAGCCCTTTGAGACACTTGTGATTTAGGGCTATATAAATAAACATTGATTGATTGATTGATTGACCTCATTGTGTGCGAGCGGTAGTGGGAGCATCTATGGCAATTGATAGCAGTAGTCAAATTGTACTGTTCCACCCATTAACCCTAAAAGTGCCTCATGCTGTGTCAGCACTATTACTACAAACTAATTTAGCGTTCTTATCACCAGCTAGACACTTATCCTGTGGCCACGTTACTGTCACAACCACATCTGACAATAGAGAGATGCACGACACTTAATCCAGCAACATTAATTCCTGACCCCAGTGATGGAGAACCACATGACTGTCAGCAGTTAGCAGAACAAACATCTAAGCCCAGACCTGACCTACAGGACCAACCTCTCACGGGGGGAGGAGTATTGTTTGTAGACGGGTCAGCACGGAAAGGGGAAGATGGGAAAAATAGAATAGGATGCGCGGTGGTTACAGTAACCAAAGTGTTGAAAGCTCTCAAATTACCATCTAATTACTCCGCGCAAGCGGCGGAATTAGTGGCACTAACAGAAGCATGTAAATTAATGAAAGATCAAATGGTCACAATATACACAGATAGTCAATACGCATTCTCAACAGTGCACACATTTGCACAACACTGGCAAAATAGAGGGATGATAACGTCAACAGGAAAACCTGTAACACATGGAGAACTATTAAAATAATTATTAGAAGCAGTACAGCTACCAGCTAAAATAGCAATATGCAAATGTGCAGCACACACAAACGGAACGGACACAGTAACACTGGGAAATGCGTTTGCGGACAAAACAGCAAAACAAGCAGCAGAAGAGGAAATGCAAGTTTTTAAACTGCAAACTTGTGACATAAATAATGATATCCTAAAAGACATGCAACAACAAAGTACTCCAAAAGAGAAAGATAAATGGATAAAAAACGGAGCCACGTTAAACAAAGAAGACATCTATATATGTCCAGACAATAAACCAATCTTACCAAAAAATCTGTATAAATGGGCAGCAGTTTTGAGCCATGGTTGTACTCATGTCTCAACAGGAGAGATGACAGGTCTTATACAGAAGTATTATACTACCTATGGTTTTAATACTTATTCAAAAAATTTTTGTAGGGCATGCATGACCTGTGCGAGGCACAATCCACAAGGGAATATGCGCCCACAACGTGGCCAATTCCCCAAACCACAACACCCATTCCAACATCTATGCATGGATTTTATTGAACTAAATAAGAGTGAAGGAAAACAGTATTGTCTGGTCATAGTAGATGCATTTTCAAAATGGGTAGAAATATTTCCTACAGGAAAAGCAGATGCGCTAACAGTAGCAAAGGCATTATGTAAAGAGATAATACCAAGATATGGTATACCCGAAAAACTATACAGTGACAATGGACCCCATTTTGTAAATCAATCGATCAAGAATATAGGATTGTTATTCCACATTAATCTAAAAAATCACTGTGCTTACCATCCACAAAGCGCAGGACTAGTGGAAAGGACAAACGGAACAATTAAAAACAGACTAAAGAAATGTATGGAAGAAACCAAACGTCCATGGACACAATGTATAGATTTAGTAAAAATGTACATGAACATTACAAGTACAACAGGACTAACACCATTTGAAATAATATTTGGAAGACTTTACCAGCTACCAAATTTCAAAAATCAATGTGAACCTAATGATGAATCAAATTTAGCAGATTATATGCGCAAAATGCTGGAGAAATTAAAAGAGACAGAAGCTAATAGAGACGAACCTGTTGTGTCTCCACAGATAACAGACCTAGTGGAACCAGGAGAGTGGGTTCTGATAAGAAGCGTTAAAAGAAAACATTGGCATTCTCCAAGGTGGGAGGGACCGTACCAGGTACTGTTAACAACCCCGGCAGCAGTAAAGATAGCAGAAAGACCAACCTGGGTACACTTAGTACATTGTAAAAAGGTCATATCTGTTGAATCATCCAATAAGGAAAGGGAAGCAAAGTCTGGTAATAGTGTGGACGCACACGATAACTAGAGTTGAGCTAAACCACTGACCTTGTTAGAGGAGTGAATCAGCAAAGATGACACTCCATTCGCTCAGACGGTCCATAACATATGGGTTAACGATATTGGTACTGGTCGGCCCTGCCCCCCTAATATGGTTCACTTGGGAATCTGAGGAAAATGTAGAACTCAGGAAACAAAATGATACTGCGCCCATAGTAAACACAAACCATTGGCAGAATCAAGAAGTAAAATACACTCACAGGGGAGGTCGTATTAGAAGACGGGTAATGGGAGGATTCGGAGTAACCTCATTAGTGGAAAAAATGCCAGAAAACCCTTGCCAGAAAAACAGTAATGGACAAAAGTATTCGGGTTTTTATTTGTGTTATCAAAGGGACATATTCACCAGCACACTACAAATTCCACTGTCACAATTAGAAATAGGAGGACACAGGGGGATTGAGTGGCAAAGCTATCCATGGTACATAAGAGTGAGCGGATATACTTCTGATTGGGGATGGGTTTCTCATACCACCGACTCGTGGGACACATCCACTTATGGGTGGCAACCAGAGGCAATCAAATGGAAATCCCGATTTAAATTGACCAAAACAGGCAATAGTCTAGTAATGAAATTCAATACTACAGAGTCTCCACTCAACTCCACTCCACCTGTTAATAGACATGTTGCCCCTAAATGTTATCCTCTGGCTATTTGTGTCTACAAGACTGGTGAAGATCCCTGTACTGTCATATCACTCTGCCCAAATGTGACCATTAAAGATGGAAGTAAACAATTTAGGAACCAAACTGGGAAAACACACACAGGTCTAACAATAGGACCCCTGACCAAAAGCACTCTCAAGGTCCACATTGTCAATGGACCCTTAAAGGCCCACTGAAATGAATTGTTTTTATTTAAACGGGGATAGCAGATCTATTCTATGTGTCATACTTGATCATTTCGCGATATTGCCATATTTTTGCTGAAAGGATTTAGTATAGAACAACGACGATAAAGATTGCAACTTTTGGTATCTGATAAAAAAAAAGGCTTGCCCCTACCGGAAGTAGCGTGACGTAGTCAGTTGAACATATACGCAAAGTTCCCTATTGTTTACAATGATGGCCGCATGAAGTGAGAGAGATTCGGACCGAGAAAGCGACAATTTCCCCATTAATTTGAGCGAGGATGAAAGATTTGTGGATGAGTAAAGTGCAAGTGAAGGACTAGTGGGGAGTTGAAGCTATTCAGATAGGGAAGATGCTGTGAGAGCCGGGGGTGACCTGATATTCAGCTGGGAATGACTACAACAGTAAATAAACACAAGACATATATATACTCTATTAGCCACAACACAACCAGGCTTATATTTAATATGCCACAAATTAATCCTGCATAAAAACACCTGCGTGTTTGTTACGCTAGCTCCTAGCTCCTCTGCTAGCTCCTAGCTCCATAGAACACGCCAATACAATTCAAACACCTGATCAACACACACAATCACTCAGCCCAAAAGACCGTTCACCTAACCCAAGGTTCATAAAGCTTATATATTTTAAAAAAGTTACGTACGTGACGCGCACATACGGTCAAGCTATCAAATGTTTAGCAGCCAAGGCTGCATACTCACGGTACCTGATATTCAGCTGGGAATGACTACAACAGTAAATAAACACAAGACATATATATACTCTATTAGCCACAACACAACCAGGCTTATATTTAATATGCCACAAATTAATCCTGCATAAAAACACCTGCGTGTTTGTTACGCTAGCTCCTAGCTCCTCTGCTAGCTCCTATCTCCATAGAACACGCCAATACAATTCAAACACCTGATCAACACACACAATCACTCAACCCAAAAGACCGTTCACCTAACCCAAGGTTCATAAAGCTTATATATTTTTAAAAAGTTACGTACGTGACGCGCACATACGGTCAAGCTATCAAATGTTTAGCAGCCAAGGCTGCATACTCACGGTACCTGATATTCAGCTGGGAATGACTACAACAGTAAATAAACACAAGACATATATATACTCTATTAGCCACAACACAACCAGGCTTATATTTAATATGCCACAAATTAATCCTGCATAAAAACACCTGCGTGTTTGTTATGCTAGCTCCTAGCTCCTATGCTAGCTCCTAGCTCCATAGAACACGCCAATACAATTCAAACACCTGATCAACACACACAATCACTCAGCCCAAAAGACCGTTCACCTAACCCAAGGTTCATAAAGCTTATATATTTTTAAAAAGTTACGTACATACGCAAAAAAAAGTTGCGCACATACGGTCAAGCGATCAAATGTTTAGAAGCCAAAGCTGCATACTCACAGTAGCACGTCTGCGTCTTTGTCATCCAAATCAAAGTAATCCTGGTAAGAGTCTGTGTTGTCCCAGTTCTCTACAGGCGTCTGTGTATCGAAGTCAAAAGTCCTCCTGGTTAGAGTCTCTGTTATCCGAGTTCTTCCATCTTGACTGCATCTTTCGGGAATGTAAACAAAGAAGCGCCGGCTGTGTACTGTTGTTGCTGACTACGTTCGAAAAATACGTCCATTTCGCACCGACAACTTTCTTCTTTGCTTGCTCAGCTTCCTTCTCCATAATGCAATGAACATGATTGCAACAGATTCACGAACACAGATGTCCAGAATACTGTGGAATTATGAAATGAAAACAGAGCTTTTTCGTATTGGCTTCAATGTGGAAGGCATACCCGCATACGTCATCCTCAGAGGCGTTTCGAACCGGAAGTTTAGCGGCAAATTTAAAATGTCACTTTATAAGTTAACCCGGCCGTATTGGCATGTGTTATAATGTTAAGATTTCATCATTGATATATAAACTATCAGACTGCGTGGTCGGTAGTAGTGGGTTTCAGTAGGCCTTTAACAAAGGATGAATGGTTTACTATTACCACAGGAGTATCGGGGCAAAACAATATTTGGTTGCTCATGGCGGAGCAAGCGGGAAAGGCTGCTAAAATTGATTGTGTGGTATGCATGAGCCCCAGGCCATTACTCAAGATCACCCCGGCACCTATGAGCGAAAAATGTTTAATTGAAGTAATGAGCAAAACAACTCCTGAAGAGAATTGCACTACATGGGACAAAATCTAGCCTGTAACTAAGGAAACAAAGCAGAAACCAATATTTGATAAACATGTGACAAAAGCTAACTATACCTGCATTAACATGCTAGGCTCTGGACAACAGTTAGGAAATTTATCATTGGATAACTGCTTACACATATTAAATGTATCAATATTTGTACCAGTATCACAAGGAGATGTGTGGTGGTGGTGCGGTGAAGAAAGAATCTATGACCGATTACCGCAAAATGTAACAGGACATTGTGCTCTGATTACACTGCTCCTGCCCACCTCCATATACCCCACAACAGCACAAGAATTGTTAACACGCCTGAACAGTTTGATACCTGAACATTGGAAAATAACTAAACGTGATGTGACCTGGCAAAGTGTTGGAGATCCAACTTATATTGATGCAATAGGTGTCCCAAGAGGTGTACCTGACGACTATAAATTGGTAAATCAAGTTGCAGCTGGATTTGAATCATCCATCTGCTGGTGGTGTACGATTAACAAGAATGTTGACAGAATAAACTACGTCCACTACAACGTACAGAGATTGGGAAATTGGACACAGGCCGGACTTGAAGCAGTCGCTGATCAACTCGCCGCCACTTCTCTTATGGCCTTTCAAAACCGTATGGCGCTGGACATGTTGTTAGCGGAAAGAGGGGGTGTGTGCGCAATATTTGGTGAACAGTGTTGCACGTTCATACCAAATAACACCGATGCAGAAGGTAGCCTGACCAAAGCACTGGAAGGCCTTCGCACCCTCAACGGTAAAATGAAAGAGCACTCAGGCATAGATACATCTATGTGGGATGGTTGGATGGACGTATTCGGCAAATACAAGTCTTTGGTATCATCAATTCTAGTATCTATGGCCGTGTTTGCAGCAATACTGACGTTGTGTGGATGTTGTTGTATTCCCTGTCTGCGTTCTCTGCTTAACCGTCTGATCACCACAGCGATTGGCCCAGCAGATGATAAAGCTGTTCAGACGCACCTCCTTGCGGACGATAAGGAAGATGAATCTGATGATGGGGATACCTACCTGGATGGTGTTCCTGGTCTGTTTCCAGACCCGAGTAACAATGAGAGAAAAATTGATGTTGAACTCTGAGTGTAAACATAACTTGGCCCTAGGAAAATTAACCAATAACTGAAAATCGCAAGAAGAAGTTATTGGGGATGAGGAGAATCTGGGGAAGTTGTTTGATAAACAGGAGGGAAAAGTCAGAAAAATTGTATTTAAATTATCAAAAAACTTTCCATTCTGAGTTCCCAATGAACAGACAAGAAGCTGACTCTGCTGCACCAAGCCAAACGCTTGGAAGATTCCGCTGTGTACGATAGAAACAGACGGGAGGGGTCATCCATTGTCCTCAAAAACCTGCCAAAGCTGAATCTACGACAAGCCCAGGCCCGAGGGATCTTCTTCTTTTGTCTTCTCATGTGACCGAAAACAAGGACTGTTTACATACTACCCAATCCTGTTGAGAAATGTGTTGTTGCGTAAACATTGAACATCTAAATAAAAGAGAAGACGAAAACCTTCTTCGTCAGAGCGTGGTGCAAGACTGTACAGAGAAGTACAGTGGCCATGTCTCTCTTCAATTGAGTCCAAATTTAATTCTGTCTCTGTTTGATTCCTTGCCTTTTGTCTTGTTTAATAGATGTCATCAGTGTTTGAACCTGACAGTAAATAGTCATGAAAATAAAGAAAACACATTGAATGAGAAGGTGTGTCCAAACTTTTGGCTTGTACTGTATATACTTGCACTGTGTACATAAAACGTTGCTGGAGGGTTTTGAAGTTGATTTAGAGGGCTTTCGAAGGCTACAACGGTGACTGCCATTAGGCGCATCTTTCAAGCGTTTTTATCATTTTTAAAATCGTAAAAAAAAAAAAAAAGACATGTATGTTCTTTTCCCTCGTAATTACTGTGAATGATAGCCAACATTAAAAAAAAAGTGAAGTTCCCCTTTAAGCTCCTTCTTTTTCTCTGTCCTCTTGTTGTGGGACAGACTGGCTTGTACTGTATATGGACATGGAATTGAAGCTGTTGCCATTTGTAATACAAATTAGTTTATAGTTTGAAAAAAAAAAAGAAATATAACTTTCAACTTGCAGGAACTTTTGTGGGGCATCTTTGTGCTGATGAAACGCTGATCAGTAGAACTATCTTGCAGTGTTTTTACTCAGCCGTAGCCTTTAAACTATATGCAGTTATCCATCCATTCATCCATTTTCTACCGCTTATCCTTTTTTGGGGTCGCGGAGTTATGTTGTTTATAATTTTTTACGAACTTAATTTTAATACGCAAAGCTGCGCGAGTGGACGGAATCTTTTAAAAGTATTTACAGAGGAGTAAGAAGTATTACGTCGGACTCAAAGCAGCGACCACAGCTGTTTACTACTCTGAGACTTTGTTGGATAAATGTGAAATAAAAGAGGCAGTAAATGAGTGGAACAAAGGTAAAAAACATCAGATGTTTACATTTTACTTTGTTACGTGCTGTAAAAGTAGTCAGTGACATTTGTGTAGTTATTAGCAGAGGTGTGGACTCGAGTCACATGACTTGGACTCGAGTCAGACTCGAGTCATGAATTTGATGACTTTGGACTCGACTTGAAAAAATGTAAAGAGACTTGTAACTCGACTTGGACTTTAACATCAATGACTTGTGACTTCACTTGGACTTGAGCCTTTTGACTTGACATGACTTGCTACTTTCCCCAAAACCCAAAGATTAAAAAGTTATTTGGGAGCTGCCGCTCCGTATTTTTCCTTTTCTTCGTCTGTGTCTATCAGCGTGTTGTTCCTGTCAGCTGGTGTGCTCTCAGTACAACAGCCAATCAAATTAGCTCTACGCTGTTTTCATCCCACAGCTCTCATCCAATCAAATTGCAGGACAACCAATGAAGAAGAATTGTCAAACAATGCGGCAGTGAGAAACAACTATGCCAAAGTTAATTTCGTTCGGGTATTAAAACTACGACTCGGTCAACAAAAAACGAATAGCCCTATGCAAATCATGCAGTTCGAATATTATAGACGGAGACGTAACAACTTCCAACTTCGTTCGACATTTGAAGTTGCACAAAGAAGGGTAAGTTTTGAATGTAAGCTAACGTTTATTGGCTAAGTAATGTGACTTTTATTTGCTGTGTAGTTAAATCAGTGAGGCTGTAAACTCACTGCTAACGTTATAACCATAGACATCTTATAAGGGTACGCAGCATGGAGCGCTACTGCCTACAGGCGCAGACGAGACGCGGGGCCGCCATCTTGGAGTGGTGATCCGCTCCACTAGTGCAATTCATTTGGCAGGAGCAATGAACTGTCAGCGCATTTAATTCATCTTACCTCACTGAATACCACTCATTTTCACACGCTTTTTTGTCATACGTGTAGCTATGATAAAGGACACATGTTTTGGCGTGTTTTATTATTCATAGTTTGCTTAACAGTAATATAATATTCTTATACGCTATAAGTGACCAGACTTCCGAGATCAAAACTGGGAATATAATCCCAGAGAAAGGGGAAAAAAAGGTCAGCTATTTTTAAATTGAAGAAACAATATGATTAGGTTATATATACATGCGTATATCCTACATAAACAATGTATGAATACATTAGATATCTATATATCTAATAGACTGTATCTCTGTTGCTGCAGCAGCAGAGAGTTTATTCTGTCTTGACACTTTGTATTGATAGTTTGTATTACATTCTTCCCTTAAATGATCATGTTTACAGTCATTGTTTTATATGTATTTTTTATGTACACTACCGTTCAAAAGTTTGGGGTCACCCAAACAATTTTATGGAATAGCCTTCATTTCTAAGAACAAAGTTTCAGATGAAAGTTCTCTTTTTCTGGCCATTTTGAGCGTTTAATTGACCCCACAAATGTGATGCTCCAGAAACTCAATCTGCTCAAAGGAAGGTCAGTTTTGTAGCTTCTGTAACGAGCTAAACTGTTTTCAGATGTGTGAACATGATTGCACAAGGGTTTTCTAATCATCAATTAGCCTTCTGAGCCAATGAGCAAACACATTGTACCATTAGAACACTGGAGTGATAGTTGCTGGAAATGGGCCTCTATACACCTATGTAGATATTGCACCAAAAACCAGACATTTGCAGCTAGAATAGTCATTTACCACATTAGCAATGTATATAGTGTATTTCTTTAAAGTTAAGACTAGTTTAAAGTTATCTTCATTGAAAAGTACAGTGCTTTTCCTTCAAAAATAAGGACATTTCAATGTGACCCCAAACTTTTGAACGGTAGTGTATGTCGCTTTGGATAAAAGCGTCTGCCAAATACTTCAACATAAACATATATAAACACCTGAAAGTCTTTATATCAGCTAAAACCACCAATCTGTTTCACTGGATTCAGAATAAAACCAAATTCTGTCATACCCAACAATGTTAGTATTTGAATATTGTTACTTGAAGACTTAGTCCTGGTTACAATTATACTGTTAAGAAAGTATTGTCTTATATTTTGCCTAAAATGAGAATGCATCATAATCAGTGGCGGCTGGTGAATTTTGTTTTAGGTGGGGCTGAAAGTTTGTAAACCAAACCCCTGTAAGGGGGTCATCCTCCCCCAGAAGATTTCTTTGTGATTTTCACATACAAATATTAAAGATCTTTGCTCCTTCTCAACTCTGTGGTAATATTATTTTCATAAAATACAACCAGTAGTACATTAATGTTAAATCTTACTTGTGAAAAGTAATCACCCGATTCCTATTTTCAACAGTCCGCTCATTTGAGTAGGAAAACGCTAAACATCATCTTTGTTTTCCAACTGTCAACTGTCAGTTTAGGCTGCTCGCCGGCTCCTCATCACCACTTCAAGATGGCGGCCAAATTGCTCGTGTCACAGCAGCCAATGCTGCGTCTACTTATAAGATGTCTATGGTTATAACGTCATTGCAAACACGGCAATATGTTGCGTCCACTGCAGTTCGCTACCTTTTTCATACTTTTTGTCAAGATCTTTGCTCCTTCTCAACTCTGTGGTAATATTATTTTCATAAAATACAACCAGTAGTACATTAATGTTAAATCTTACTTGTGAAAAGTAATCACCCGATTCCTATTTTCAACGGTCCGCTCATTTGAGTAGGAAAACGCTGAACACCATCTTTGTTTTCCACCTGTCAACTGTCAGTTTAGGCTGCTCGCCGGCTCCTCATCACCACTTCAAGATGGCGGCCAAATTGCTCGTGTCACAGCAGCCAATGCTGCGTCTACTTATAAGATGTCTATGGTTATAACGTCATTGCAAACACGGCAATATGTTGCGTCCACTGCAGTTCGCTACCTTATTCATACTTTTTGTCAAGTGATTTTTTTTAAGCAGGGCTGCATGAGGTACCTATACATAACGTTACGTTAGTCAATGTATCACACACAGTAACGTAACGTTAGATGGCGATCAGCAGCACCGCGTATTTTAACCACCTACAAAAACACAAACATAGTCAAATAAAGGTCAGTTAAAATGTATACTATCTTAAGAATATGTGTACATATTGCATAGGGCCCTGACATCTAAAAAGTACAACTCTGTTCATTGTTTTGTTCATGTTTTTGTTATGTTTTTCATATGTACGCACACATCAACACACATACAGTATGAGATGAGATCAATGAGATAAGGTAAGAACAGGATAGAAACTGCTGTGGAACTAGTTACAATGCAATATGCCATGGAAATACAATGTTAACACTTTTGTGCAAATAAGTACAGTTGCACTTGTTTTTTCAAATGTGTTTATTCTGTAAAGGAATGAGTTAAATGTTGAAAATGACTGGATAATAGTGCTATTATGAAGTGCAATGTCAGCACTATTTTTTTCCCTGCAATTTCAAATGCACTTGTTTTAATAAATAAATACAGCGTTTTAAAAGCATACACAATCTGTGTAAATATATTAGTCTGTGGTTAAAAGGACTTGAAAGTACTCGAAATTCAAAATGCAGGACTTGGGACTTGACTTGAGACTTTCCAGTCTTGACTTTGGACTTGACTCGGGACTTGCCTGTCTTGACTCAGGACTTGACTCGAGACTTGAGGGCAAAGACTTGAGACTTACTTGTGACTTGCAAAGCAATGACTTGGTCCCACCTCTGGTTATTAGCCTCAACCCGAGTGAACAGAACGCTAAAGCTAACAAGCTAACGTAAATCCAGTGTGTTCGTGTCCTCGCCGTGGGACAAAAACGTACATTTATTCTTTATATATTGTTATTTACAGCTGGAATAGACCAAAAAGACTTGCCTGACTCTCATGAATTAACCATTTACTGAGAGGACCACTTTCTGACTGTTGGACAATGTGGACAAAAGCCTGACTTTTTATGAACAATCGGGTACACTTTGTTGTTGAATCATTTTGTTTTGCCTACTACTGCTTTAGATTTCATGTAATTACACTTTAGTGAAATAAATATGACTGAATATTGTCTGTTTATTTAAATGTTGTCAGTGTAGAAATATACTAAACCACTCCTCCATACAGCATAAGACTGCTTTGTATAAACTATCCTGAACTGTGAATTGCGGAGGAAACACAAACCACACACTTTTACAGGGACCTTTAGTTCAAGGAGATAGAGGTTTCAAGAGCCTAAAGTTTCTGAACTTTTGGTGGAAAAGGGCCTATTGTTAGTACCAGTGGTGGGCCGTGTGTTTCCCACTTAGGCCTTCCGTGATGTCCTGTGTCTAATGATTACCTCTCAAAGTACCATAATTTATGTCACCACATGACCATTGCTGGAGAAACACTACACAGGAACACATTTACGCACTACTGGGCATTGAATCACCACCAACAGTGTACAAAACGGGTTATTTTCTGGCACATTTAAAAATCAATAAACCCGCATCAGCTATTAAAACATATCTTATGTGGTACTGTCAAAATAAAAATGCCAAAAAACATATAAAATGTGAAAAAATTCAGAAATAAAATATCTGAACTCACAATTTGTAGAACCCATTCGAGCTTCATCTTGTGACCATGTCCGCCGACATGGTCACAAGATGTAATTTCTCTTTAAATATCCTTCTTGAAAATGGCCTTGCAAATATATGTGTTGTCTTGTCTAATCATAAAAGATGCAGACGAGGCATGTTGGCTAAGTTCTTAAAGTTTACTCCACAGCGTGCTCATCAAAAACATCCAGCTGCCGGCATGAGTACATTCAACCTAAACGGGGCTACTGCGCATGTTCTTCACTACTGTGGCATGCTGGGTAATGGATTTCTTATGTTACCTAGCTCATAACATCACAATATATATCTGCCTTAGACCAGCTAGAAGCCCTTACTGACAACAACTCGTGATTTGATTGGCTATCGCAACTGTCTGTCAAATGTTTGTGTCCGTTCACTTACAGTGCACGGACGTCCGCATTGTTGATTCTGAAGGCTTCGGGCAGATTTGGTACAGCATGGCAACATAAGCTGGCTGAATTCTGATTGGATACAAACTCTATAACCTAAAAACAACAGCGCTGGAAGGAGCATCATATCACATGAAGAGAATATGAATATGTTTACATATTTAGGGAAAGTAAATGAAAATTACTTTAATGTTTAATTATGATCATGATTTCTGGTTATGTTAGGCCAGCAGACAAGACCTTGCTGGCCCTGACGGCACACCACTGGTTAGTACTTATTTTACCCTTGTGTTATTTTTGTCAATGAAAAGATGTTAAAAAAAAGTCATCAACTGTCACTGACTGGGGCCTGGGAAAATGTCTTTTAAAGAGACAGCGCCGACCTGTTCATGCGTCAGTGGGCTTGTTGCTGATGTTGTAAGAAGTGTCTAGAGGTGAGGCTCAGATTACGACCTGCTCCATCCAAAAGTGCCCCTCACCATTTTCCCCGAGACATTCCCAACAAATAGGCCCATTAGCTCGTACTAATGTGCCCCATTCTTCTAGACCAATCAACAATACGCTCTTTCTTCTTGTATCTCTGTCGCTTTGGAAAGGTAACCTGTAACAATTGCGACCTTTTGCCTCTTTATGACCTCCGGTGTCATCCTCGTCTTGTCTCAAAATGTCCAGCAGCTCTCTCTGTTTTCAGCCAGCCGTCAGCATGTCTGGCCTGCATGAAGGAAAGGCTGAAAGGCGTGTCAAGGTGCCAGGTTTCTGGAGGAACATCAATCTCTCAATTATGCCGGAAATAACCAGGCCTCACCTGACACTTCCTATGTTTTAAGATACCAGAGAGATTGAGGCGAAGGGCAAGGATGAGTGTAAAAGGTTCAAAAGAAACAATTTCAAGGTAAATGTGATGGCTGAAACCTGGAAAATAGACAAGACGGTGTAGTATGGATTTTAACCAAAATATTCTTGATAATTATACCCTCCAAAGTCGCATATGACGTCAGCGTACTCAAGCACAGGACTTTGAAGAACCTAAAAGGACGAAGGTTTTCTTTCAAAGCTATTACTGTACTTGTAAACAGACTGAATGTGGGCACCACAAAAGCAACATAACACGCTCTGGATCAGGGTTAGAATTTAACCACGGAAACCACGGCAAGTGCCGTGACCGCCCTTGTCAGTTGCCGTAATGCCCTAAAAAATTGACCAGCAATGACGGCAAGAACGTGCCGCGACCGCCCTTGACTATTTGCGTGTTAATGGACAATTGTGGACAGCGTGGCGCTGTTGGGAGAGTGGCCTTGCCAGCAACCTGAGGGTTCCTGGTTCGATCCCCACTTTCCACCAACCTCGTCACGTCCGTTGTGTCCTTGAGCAAGACACTTCACCCTTGCTCCTGATGGGTCGTGATTAGGGCCTTGCATGGCAGTTCCCGCCATCAGTGTGTGAATGTGTGTGTGTGAATGGGTGAATGTGGAAATAGTGTCAAAGCGCTTTGAGTACCTCGAAGGTAGAAAAACGCTATACAAGTATAACTCATTTACCATTGTAAGTAACGCAATTGTTTCGTCGAAGAAATTGATGAAAACACCCCGATGTGACTTTTTTTCTAACATTTTCAACTGTTTTAAGACATCGCATAATTAACGTTAATCGTATAAAACAACATGGGCGCAACCATTTTGGAAGTGTGTGTCAAAGGTTAGCCGACAACGAGAACAGCCAAGTTGTTCCGAGATTTTCCGAGAGGTGCACTAGTTGCATCAGGGTTTGGAAGGATGTCAGGTGTTCGGTGAATTTAGGTCAGGCAGCTCTAAAAATGCAGACTAAGGAACGAATCAAAAAAAGATAACACGGACAATTACAGGCTGTTGGGAAAACATTTTGCAAGCTACACAACTTCTTTAGGTAGGTTAATTTCATAGTTTAAATGGAGTGCTAAATTACTCGATCGTCGAACCTCAGCAGTTCTAGACCTGTCAATGTTGTTTGTGTGCTGTATTGTGAATGTTTATTTTGATATGTGGCTGTCAACGACCACATATGTAACATTTATTTACTTTTTTGTAAATGTTGAACATAAGTCGCTGATGTAAACAATAATGGAATGAAGATTGCATGGCGTTTAATATATTAGTTTATACATGTTTGATCATACACTATATGATACAGTCTATTTAAATTTATTGACATTTGATTATTTGTATATCATATACTTGTGTGTGTGTGTATATATATACCTCCGGGCTGATGATTTTAGGTTGTCCTGAAGAATTTGGAGATAATCCTCCTTTTTCATTGTCCCATTTACTCTCTGTAAAGCACCAGTTCCATTGGCAGCAAAACAGGCCCAGCGCATAATACTACCACCATCATGCTTGACCTTGGGAATGGTTTTCTTGGGATTAAAGGCCTCACCTTTTCTCCTCCAAACATATTGCTGGGTATTGTGTCCAAACATCTAAAAAAAAATGTTCATCTGACATCACATGGACAAAGATAAGACCTTCTGGAGCAGGGGTGCCCACACTTTTTCTGCAGGCGAGCTACTTTTCAATTGATCAAGTCGTGGGGATCTACCTCATTCATATATATAATTTATATTTACTTATTTATGAAACATATGTTTTTGTTAACAAGTTGAAGGTGTTTAATGATAATGCAAGCATGTTTAACACATATAGTTAATATTGTTAATAAATTAAAGGTGTTTAATGATAATACAAGCATGTTTAACACATATAGTTAATATTGTTAATAATTTAAATGTGTTTAATGATAATACCAGCATGTTTAACACTTATAGTTAATATTGTTAAAAAGTTAAAGGTGTTTAAAGATAATACAAGCATGTTTAACACATATAGTTAATATTGTTAATAAGTTAAAGGTGTTTAAAGATAATGCAAGCATGTTTAACACATATAGATTCCTTTCTTTCATGAAGACAAGAATATAAGTTGGTGTATTACCTGATTGTGATGACTTGCATTGATAGGAATCAGACAGTGGTGCTGATAACGTCCGCATTTTCAAATGGAGGACAAAAAAAGTCCTCCTTTCTGTCCAATACCACATGAAAGTGGTTGGTTTTTGGCATCTTATTTGTCCAGCTTCCATACTCCTTTTTATACACTTTACAAGAAATACATTGGCGGCAAACTCCGTAGCTTGTTAGCTTGTGCACGCCAGCTTTCTGAGACTCTTATTTTGTTAGCGCAGGCAGGATGAAGCAGAGCTTTTATTGTGCAACTGTGCAGTCGGTCTTTGGAGTTTTGACGGCAGGTATGGCGCCAGAGTCTGTTGAAATAAAAAGTGTTTCTCGCCTTCCTGTCTGTAATTTTTTCTTAATAATGAGCTGGCAGCAGCCAGCGTCATCTCAGAAGACCCTCGGGTGCCGTGAATGTCAATCAAGTGACGGAAGTGACGTCATAGTGAAGATTTATGATCGCTCATTTTTAGGACTATTTTTTTAATGCCTGGCTGGCGATCGACTGACACACCCTCCGCGATCGACCGGTAGCTCGCAATCGACGTAATGGGCACCCCTGTTCTGGAGGAACAAAAATTTAGCTGTTTGGCCACGATACCCAGCAATATGTTTGGAGGAGAAAAGGTGAGGCCTTTAATCCAAGGAACACTATGCCTTCAGGACAAAAGTGGCATCCTTTGCTTTGAGGAACGCAGACTTTCTTACCTCTGTTGAAGAGGTTATGTTTTCATTAGCGTTTGTTTGTCTGTTTGTTAACAACATAACTCAAACAATTATGGACGGATTTGGATGAAATTTTCAGTATATGTTGAAAAAAAAATCCTCTTATTTACTACGGACATTCACTACCCGCTTGTGGCGTTCCCCACCTTTACCTTGCCGGTCCCGCACTGTACAAAGGATTCTGGGAGATGTTGTTTATTTTCACACCTGGCCAACGCCAAGTAAATCATGAATTGATTTACTTGGAACCCGACTTAAACAAGTTGAAAACCTTATTCGGGTGTTACCATTTAGTGGTCAATTGTACGGAATATGTACTATACTGTGCAATCTACTAATAAAAGTTTTAATCAATCAAAAAAAAAAAACAAAAAAAAACGCTAAAGCGGCAGAAAAAACTACACTCACCAAGTTTTTGTTTGATACCGTCACACATAATGACATTATTGTGAAGACTTTGAAACGGCAACACTGGGGTATTTGTATTACTGCTACATGCCTATTAGCTGCTGTTGAAAATGAGCATTTTCTTGCTATATCACTTAAGGAAGTGCATTTGGTTTGTCCAATGTATCAGAACATGTTATCAGTTATTAAAGATTAAAGTACCAATGATTGTCACACACACACTAGATGTGGTGAAATTTGTCCTCTGTGTTGTTGTTTGTGGTTACCAGTAGGAAGAACCATGACGAGTTGCAGGAAAAACTTGGCTTTAATAAAGACTTCAGGAGGACAGCAATTTTACATACGCACTGCATGAGAGAGTGGTAATAACTGATTGGCGTCGTGCCCCGCCACATCACGGCCTCCGATGATGATGTCATCGACAATGACTGAGCATGGATATCCAGCAAAGAGCTGATCCATTGTGCGCTGGAATACCTCGCTTGCAGAGTTAATACCGAAAGGCATGCGAAGGAATCTGTAACGTCCAAAAGGAGTACTGAATGTTGTCTTCATTGAGGACTTCTTGTCCAGGTGGATCTGCCAGAATGAATTTTTTGCGTCTAGCACCGAAAACACTGTCGCACCTGACATTTGTGCTGCTACCTCCTCCACACTTCTCATGGGGTGGTGGGGCCGTTTTAGTGCTTCATTTAAATCTTTGGGGTTGATGCATAATCTGATTTCCGATTTTCCTTTCTTGTGCGCAGCGACCATGGATGACACCCAATCTGTTGGTTCGGTGACTGAAGTAATAACGCCTATGCGTTCCATGCGTTCAAGTTCAGCTTTCACACAATCTTGCATCGCTACGGGGATGCGGTGGGCCGGCCTAACAACAGGCGGCACATTGGGGTCCACTGTCATTGTGTAAATAACTGGTAGTTCTCCGAGCTCTTCACTGAAAATATCTTGGTATTGTGTGAGGATCCGTGTGCTGAACTCTCCAGTGTTCTCTGTGGTGACATGGTGCACATCGGGACTCAACTCGACTAGCCCCATACGCAGGCATGCACGGAAGCCCAACAGCGATGTCACATTTTTATCCACTATGAAAAATGTCAGTAGGTGGCGCTGTCCCTTTGAAAAGCATGTCAGTGTAGCTTCACCTTGTGTCTCGATTTTGGCTCCTCCGTAAGCAACCAAGTTTGTGCTTTTGTGTTGTTTGGCGAGTTTCACGCCGCTGTTTACTCTATTGAAAGTCTTCAGTGACATTACATTGCATTTAGCACCTGTATCCACTTTCATTTCGGTTGGCACGTCATTTATGCACACTGTGACAAATCCTTCATCTTGGTCTCTTTGTTGTGGATTTACGGTGTCAACACAATTTTCAATTTCCAAGCCATCCACATAGAATGTGTCATTTTCACTTTGGCTGTGTTGATCCATTGTCACATCATGCACAGACTGTCCATAGCGCTTGTTTGTGGTAAACTTGGACTGGCTCTGTGGCTTTGACTTGCAGCATTTTTTGTAGTGATTTTGTTTCATGCAGTTGTGACATTGTTGTCCAAACGCCGGACACATTTCCCTTTTTGCTGTGTGACTCCCTCCACAATTGTTACACTTTGTGATAGACTGGGCCATTTTCTGGAATGTGCCTTTAAATTGCTTGTATTGTGTGGGTTTAATCTCATCAACATTGGTAGCTTGTGTAGCCAATGTTTTGATATTTTCCTCTGTCATTTCGTGAATGCGGCAGATTGAGATTGCCTTGGCGAGAGTCAATTCACTGTCCCTCAATAATGTCTTTCTCAGAGAGTCGTTTGTTATGCCACACACAATTTTGTCACATATGAGTTCGTCAGTTAGATCTCCAAATTGACATGTTTTAGCTTTAATCTTCAAATTACTGATGAATGATTCCATCCTCTCCCCATGCTTTTGAATTCTCGAATGGAACTTGTGCCTTTCCAATGTTTTGTTCGTTCGCGGATTGCACATTTCTCTGAACTTCCTCTTCAGGCACTCGGGATCTTCCCGCGACTCCCCAGGAGCGAGAATAGCACCGCCCTCGCCGGCGGTACGCACCTCTGGCGCGTACGCAAACGAGCGCTCCCTCTCGATCGCTTCTGGACCAGCGAGGTTTAATAGGATGTATGCACGGGTCTTTGCGGGCTTGTCCGAGTGAGCAGCAGCAATGAAAATGTCATACTCCTGCTCAAAAATGCGCCAGTTCTCCGCGACATTGTCGTTGAAGACGACTGGGTCTGGACGACGAAACCCGTCCGCCATTAGGGATCGGCGTGTCCACCGCACGGCAGGAAAAAAAATCTCCGGCGGCAAATTTTAGTACAAAAAGTACTCACAGGCGAGAAGTTTGTCCACTACTCTGACACCATGTTGTTGTTTGTGGTTACCAGTAGGAAGAACCATGCCGAGTTGCAGGAATAACTTGGCTTTAATAAAGACTTCAGGAGGACAGCAATTTTACACATGCACTGCGTGAGAGAGTGGTATTAACTGATTCCCTGATGTGCACACCCTGGTGGTGTGTTCGAAAGTTACAACAACAAAACAGTCATTTTACCAAATGATCTACACTCTGCATTTGTCCCATCCCCTTGGGGAGCAGTGGGCAGCAGCGGCGCCGCGCCCGGGAATCATTTTGGTGATTTAACCCCCAACTCCAACCCTTTGTTGCTGAGTGCCAAGCAGGGAGGTTATGGGTCCCATTTTTATAGTCTTTGGTATGACTCGGCTGGGATTTGAACTCCAACTATCCTTATCAGTCTTGAGAAGCAGGGCATTATCTGTATTAGTATCGGCTTGAGAAAAAAAACGTGTACCCCCAATTCATTTATACACTGTATTTTCCGGACTATAAGGCACACTTAAAAACCTTTTTTTTCCTCAAAACTCGACAGTGCGCCTTATACTCCGATTCGCCTAATGTGAGGAATAAGTTTGGTTGAGCTTACTCACCTCGAAGCTATTTTATTTGGTACATGGTGTAATGATAAGTGTGATCAGTAGATGGCAGTCAAACATACAAGATAAGTGTAGACTGCACTATGATTGCAATATGTCTTAAGTAAACAACACCAACATTTTAAATGTTCCATTGAAAGTATAGAACAAAAGCTCAAAAGTACATCAAAATGTTTTACTTCGACTTTGGTAAGCTATGAAGCCGCACCGATTGAATAATTGTCGGCGCATTAAACATACGAGTATTATTATGGTGTGTGTATAAGGTAAGCCATATTATCTGGCGTTTTGTTTCACAATATTATGCAAAAACAACTTTTCTTACCTTCTGGTACCTGCTGATCTGTATTTGGGATCTGTAGAAGTCCTGAAAAATTGCGCGCGTCCGCGAGTCAATAAACTTCTTCTTTTTCGTCAATCTTCTTGTTATGTAGCATTCATCCTCTGCTGTTGCCATTTCTAATATAAAGTAATGTAAAGTTCTTACTTATATCTGTCAGTAAACTCGCCATGAAAGCGCTAAAACATACCGGTGTAGTGAGTTTTTATAATTCACCCAAGGAACTTTAGTTACTAGAGAGTTCCGGTCGGACGGTTTTTCACGGGACACATTTCCGATGTTGTTGTTTCCGGATGAGGAGATGCTGGTCCGTTATTGATTTAAGTAAAGTCTGAATGTCATTAAAACAGTTAGCTCCATCTTTTGACACTTCTTCCACCCCCGTCCTTGCACGCTACACCACTACAACAAAGATGACGGGGAGAAGACGCTGCCGAAAGTGAGTCACGTAAATAAAACCGCCCACAAAACGGCGCATCCGGAAGCGACTGTCAGAAAGCGGCTTGAAGATGATCTGTAAAACATCATCCGTGCAACATTTTGACCAAAGAACCAGCATTACATGTTATGTAGACCACAAGAAAGTATTTTCAATTTAGAAAAATTATATATATATATGACTCCTTTAATGCGCCCTACAATCCGGTGCGCCTAATATATGAAAAAAGATCAAAAATAGACCATTCATCGGCAGTGCGCCATATTATCCGTTGCGCCCTATGGTTCGGAAAATACGGTAATCACTTTTCTCAGATTTATTCAGAAGCTTTTTTTACCACATCGTCCCATTAACCCCTAACTCGCCACCCATTATGATTTGGATTGACCCTGTTTTTAGAATGTCTTTGTGGTGACAATGACAGGAATGGACATGCTTTTAAAAATGCGTAGGTAACATACTCTGTCCCAGTAGGACAGTTGGGGGTCCAGTACCAGTCACCATTACCTCTCCCACTCTCGTGTGTACGTGCACACATGCTGTGACCTGCTTCATAAACATGGCTGCCCAGTGGGCTAAGTAGTATTTCAAAGTAATTCGCCCGTTTATTGGCTTAAACAGAATGACCAGTACACCAATAAATTGATTAAGTCCTAAAAGTACAAGCTTTTAAGTACCAAGCCCCTCCCCCAATCGGTGCTTTTAGCACAAACCAAACATTGATTGCGCTCACGAGCGCTTGGCATCACGTCTGGCCTTTTTCTTTTTTTTTTCTTTTTTTCCCATAAGAGCAATAACTCAGTTTACAGATGTAAAATGTATTTTACATGAGCTGCTGTGTAAGTGTAGTGGCGCTAAGAATTCCTCAGAGGGAGGAAGCGGGACCTCCGCACGCAATGGCGCTAACGAGGCTGCTCACAAATGAGTTTGGCTTTTGAAGGTGATGGAATTTCATTCTTTGGAAATTAACGTCACATTCAACACAACACATTGTTAACGTTGCAGAATTTTTTCCATTGTTGGAGATGCTAATTATTAGGGCTGTGAATCTTTGGGTGTCCCACGATTCGATACAATATTGATTCTTGGGGTCACGATTCGATTCAAAATCGATTTTTTTTCAATTCAACACGATTCTCGATTCAAAAATGATTTTTTTCCCGATTCAAAACAATTATCTATTCATTCAATACATAGGATGTCAGCAGGATCTACCCCAGTCTGCTGACATGCAAGCAGAGAAGTAGATTTTTGTAAAAAGCTTTTATAATTGTAAAGGACAATGTTTTATCAACTGATTGCAATAATGTTAAATTTGTTTTAACTATTAAATGAACCAAAAATATTACTTATTTTATCTTTGTGAAAATATTGGACACAGTGTGTTGTCAAGCTTATGAGATGCGATGCAAGTGTAAGCCACTGTGACACTATTGTTCATTTATTTTTATTTTTATAAATGTCTAATGGTAATGTCAATAAGGGATTTTTAATTACTACTATGTTGAAATTGTAACTAATTTTGATACTGTTGTTGATAATATTCATTTTTGTTTCACTACTTTTGGTTTGTTCTGTGTCGTGTTTCTGTCTCCTCTCAATTGCTCTGTTTATTGCAGTTCTGAGTGTTGCTGGGTCGGGTTTGGTTTTGGAATTGGATTGCATTGTTATGGTATTGCTGTGTATTGTTTTGTTGGATTGATTAATTAAAAAAAAAAATATATATTTTCTTTTTAATTAAAGAAAAAAATAAATAAATAAAAATATTTTTTAAAAATGAGAATCGATTTTGAATCGCACAACATGAGAATCGCGATTCGAATTCGAATCGATTTTTTCCCACACCCCTACTAATTATCAACCCCATCAATGACTTCTGTCTCTTGGTGCATTTTCTTCAGCTCAGAGTGGCGCTGGGATCAAGAGTTTCCACCTATTAAGTTAACACTGCTGATCTGTGCAGGATAAACAGGAATGGCAAACCAGATTAAAGGCACATTCGGTTCTCAGATGCCCCGCCTGCACTGTTAGGTTCTCCCAGTTAGACCGCCAGTGCAAGATAGATGATCGATGGCTCGGTCAAAAATCGTTTGTTTAATCTCATTTGTAAGGATTTTCTCTCCTTTTAAGAATGGGAACAGTAAGGCGGCTCGGAGGAGGGAGTGTGATGGGAGTCTGATGAAACATTGGTTCAAAATGGACATTATTCTGAAACCTGACACTGCAGGAAATAGATATTGATCATGATGACCATTTACTCACTCTGTGGTGATGTGTATGTGTGTGTGTGTGTGTGTGTGTGTGGGGGGGGCAAACAAGATCTGCCATAAAGATGGTTAGATGAGAAGAGGTGGCGTGATTATAGTTGTGGCTGCTGATCAATCATACTACTGTAAATATTCATAAAAATCCAAATAAGTACATTCTCCAAAATTATACATTGGCCTTTGTTTACTGTGACCTATGGTTGATTGGCAACAAGTCCAAGGTTGTGCTGTGCATTTTTACAATATATATCGTAGTATGATGTTAAAATGTTTATCGTGCAATACAATTTTCTGTTGTTTGTATGGGTTTGAGCAATATATCGATTTTATCGATATATTCAAGTTTTTTTTGTTATTGTTGTTGTTAGAAATTAAAAACTCTACTTTTTTTCCTCTTGCTCCAGTGTTCTTTTTGCCACCAGGAGCTTTGGTAGCTTGCGGCCGTCCCCCTTACTTCATTAGCTTTTTAAAAGTAATTTACCGATTAATGATGATGACACCATGTCAGTGACGTGGTGAGGCACAGATACTTTTGGAGTTTTTTCTTTTTCTTTTTTTTACTTAAATTCATATGTGCAGCTCTAATCATTGTTGATATAGGTTGCACATTCGAGTAACAGAAAAAAGAAGGGAGTTATTCGCTTTCATAAAACGTTATCATAATGATACTAGATGAGGCAATTCCTGAAGGAATTGCGTGTGAATGCTCCAATGCTGAAGTTAAACTGAAATCCTGGATTTTTTTTTAGATTTGTTGAAATAGAGCACACAATTCCCAAACGGACTGAATATTTTGAAGTTTGAACAGTTTGAATCAGATGAAAAATGTGGGAATTGTGGAACTTTGAAGAATGTCCCATTGATTTCAATGGGAATTTCCCAAAAATTTGGGAATTTCGGTAAAAGCAAAAATGGTAAAAAAAAACTTGAATGGTCTGAATGAGTTGAAATGGTTGGTGTTGGAATTTTCAAATCTGTCAAGAATTGTTGAAGTAGTAACATGTTGAATTGAGAAATGGTTTTACAGAATTCCTAGAATTTCGGGAAAACCGGGAATTTTTCCTGTTCAAAAAACAACTTCGTTTTTTTTCCTAATTAAGAAGAATGTTTTGACGATGGAGCGGTTGAAATGCGTTGAAAAATGTGGAAGGAGTAGTCGGCAAAAAAAAGGGTGGAAATAGGGCTTTGGAAAACCAGGAATTCCGGAAAATACTGGAATTTTTTTGAATTTGGAGAAATTATAGTTTGAATTTCCAGGATGGTGGAATGTGTTGAAGGTGGAATGGTTTGAATCTGTTGGAAAATGTGGAAATTAGGAAATTTGAAAAATGGCCAATTTATTTTGAATGGGAAAAATGTCCTGCAAAATCTTGAATTCTGGAAAATTTGGGGATTTTTGGAATTTGTCATAGGAAAGCCCGCGATTCCCGAATAGGCTGACCAGTTTGAAGTTGGAACGGTTTAAATCGGGTGAAAAATGTGGAAGACAGAGCGCGCCAAAATCTGGAAAAGAAGAAGAAGAAGTAGTAGAAGAAGAATAAGTAGATGAATTTTGGTGTAGAAAACAGTATGTGGGAATGCTTTGGAGCATTCACACAATTATGATATGATAAATGGGTCCAAAAAGTATTTAATAACAAAAAGTATTTGATAAAGCTGTTATTAAATACTTTTTGGTCCCATTTGCTTTTAACAAAATACATCAAGTATTGTGAGTGTATCTTACCTTTCTGTATTTGTATCTGAAGCAGCAATAGCTATCCTCCATGAAAACGTACTTTGTATGATCACATTCATTTTGTCTTAAAGTCCAGTTTAGAGAAGTACTTAATGTGGGATACAGTATATAATCCTCCATATTGGCAGACACATTCACTTCATTCAATTTCATTCCAAGAAATAAAACAATATTTTTGCATCTGACAAAAAACTCCCACAGACGTTGGCTTACTCTAATAAAAATGCCATGAGATACAGTCTGGTGTGCCGTGGGAGATTATCTAATTTCACCTATTTGGGTTCAAAATATTTTTTGCAAACCAGTAATTATAGTCTGCAAATTATGTGTTGTTGTTGAGTGTCAGTGCTGTCTAGATTTCGGCAGAGTAACCGTGTAATACTCTTCCATATCAGTAGGGGGCAGCCGGTAGCTAATTGCTTTGTAGATGTCGGAAACAGCGGGAGGCAGCGTGCAGGTAAAAAGGTGTCTAATGCTTAAACCAAAAAATAAACAAAAGGTGAGTGCTCCTAAGAAAATGCATTGAAGTTTAGGGAAGGCTAAGCAGAACGAAACTAAAACTGAACTGGCTACAAAGTAAAGAAAAACAGAATGCTTGACGACAGCAAAGACTTACTGTGGAGCAAAGACGGCGTACACAAAGTACATCTGAACATGACATGACAATCAACAATGTACCCACAAAGAAGGATAAAAACAACTGAAATATTCTTGATTGCTAATACAAAGTATTTGTGGGAAATATCGCTCAAAGGAAGATATGAAACTGCAAAAAACAGAGAAAAAAACACCAAAATAGGAGCGCAAGACAAGAACTAAAACACTACACACAGGAAAACAGCAAAAAACTCAAAATAAGTCATGTCATGATGTGGCAGGTCATGACAGTACACCTACTTTGAGACAAGAGCTACAGTGATGCATGATTGGTTATGGTTTAAAGTCATATCCAACAATTGCGACAATGACTTTTTACTGTCAACCGAGTTTCGTTTTTTTAATGATTTCTGCTAGTGGTGTGCCTCCTGGATTTTTTCAACGCAAAAAATGTGCCTTGGCTCAAAAAAAGTTGAAAAACATTGATGTAGACCACTAAAAAGGGTTTTACTTGTAGGAAAAAAAATCATATTGTGACCCCTTTAAAGGCCTACTGAAATGAATTTTTTAAATTTAAACGGGGATAGCAGATCCATTCTATGTGTCATACTTGATCATTTCGCGATATTGCCATATTTTTGCTGAAAGGATTTAGTAGAGAACATCGGCGATAAAGTTCGCTACTTTTGGTCGCTGATAAAAAAAGCCTTGCCTGTACCGGAAGTAGCGTGACGTCGCAGGTTGAAGGGCTCCTCACATTTCCCTATTGTTTACACCAGCAGCGAGAGCGATTCGGACCGAGAAAGCGACGATTACCCCATTAATTTGAGCGAGGATGAAAGATTTGTGGATGAGGAATGTGAGAGGGAAGGACTAGAGTGCAGTGCAGGACGTATCTTTTTTCGCTCTGACCGTAACTTAGGTAAAAGGGCTCATTGGATTCCACACTTTCTCCTTTTTCTATTGTGGATCACGGATTTGTATTTTAAACCACCTCGGATATTATATCCTCTTGAAAATGAGAGTCGAGAATGCGAAATGGACATTCACAGTGACTTTTATCTCCACGACAATACATCGGTGAAGCACTTTAGCTACGGAGCTAACGGGATAGCATTGTGCTTAAATGCAGATAGAAACAAAAGAAATAAGCCCCTGACTGGAAGGATAGACATAAGATCAACAATACTACTATCAGGAGACACCGAACCAAACACTGGACCTGTAACTACACGGTTAATGCTGTGCCGCCTGTCGAAGCCTTTCAATTCTGTTGCTAACGACGCCATTGAAGCTAACTTAGCTACGGGACCTCGTCAGAGCTATGATAAAAACATTAGCGCTCCACCTACGCCAGCCCTCATCTGCTCATCAACACCCGTGCTCACCTGCGTTCCAGCGATCGACGGCGCGACGAAGGACTTCAATTTTGCGATGAAAACAGAGCTGCTTGTATTGTGATACAATGTGTCCGAATACTTCCGTTTCAACCATTGACGTCAAGCGCAGACCTCATCATACATAGACGTTTTCAACTGGAAGTTCCCCGGGAAATTTAAATTTGCACTTTATAAGTTAACCCGGCCGTATCGGCATGTGTTGCAATGTTAAGATTTCATCATTGATATATAAACTATCAGACTGCGTGGTCGGTAGTAGTGGGTTTCAGTAGGCCTTTTTAAGACTAACTGACTACAAAGACTATAAGTAAGACAGGTCTAAGCAACAAAAATAAAAATACTAATCAGTCCCTCCAGGAATTTACAATGTCGCGATTGCGACAATTCATGCCATTATGCGTGTCCTCGCAACTTTGTCCAACGCCCGCAACTTTCCAGGTCATTTAGGCCAAACAAGGTCATTTTTGTGTCTTTGAGCGATGCTCAAAGGCGCATGTCAACTGTTTAGTGTAAATTTATGTTTGTCTGTGTATACAAAGCAAGAACAGCAACATGTAATAATATATCACAAATGTATCGATCAAACGCTGCAATTTTTTGTCAGCGACATTCATGCTCAGTTGTGTTATGTACTGTTCTGTAACTCACTCACTGTGTAACGCTTTAGGTTGATTGCTTTACCAAGGCACTCTTGTCATGCAGTTCCTACGCTATATATTATTCATAGGAAAATATATGTACTTTTGTTTTTGTTTTTTTGTTGCACCACTTCCATTTAGGGAATTCCATCCGGCATTGATCCAGACGGCGGACGTGTAGGATGTGCAGGATACAAAGAAGAAAGCAGGGAATTTAAGAAGATTTGTCTCAGTTAATACGACTAAACGTTTAGATTTGAAGACCAGATGGCGGCGATGTGTGAGACAGAAAGAGCGTAGACGTGAGAGTATGATATCAACAGTGCAAATCAATAAAGCACAGGAGGGGTAAAAGTGTGTGTTTGTCCTGTTTGGGTTCTTCATTTGGCTCAAATCTCCTCCGGAAAGCTGAGAGTGTGTCTGTGTGTGGTCTGAGCGTCGCCATCGAAGACAAGAATGGATCTCAGTGGGGGTTTCCCTGGGTATTTAAATGTTTGACCATTTGGTAAGACTTTTATAACCATAGAAACGTCTGCACAAAATGATCGTAATGACACAATACATTCTTATATTACTTTCTATAGTATTAAATAAAACAACAAATACAGATAAGACAAGGAAAAACCATGGAAGATTTTTAAAAATCAATATTAAAAGTAAAATGGCATAAGGCAAATTGAGCCATTTTATAGGACCATCCAGTCATTGTCCCAAGTAAATAAGTAAACATCCTTTAATTTTCTATACCGCTTATCCTGGAGTCTACCCCAGCTGATTTCGGGGACACGCGAGGCTGGCCAAAAGCCAAACGCAAATAAAGAAAGAAAACCTAACTATGAGCTGTCTTTGAAACTTTATGAATATCTTTGAAAAAAAATAACTTCCATCATCTGAGCGTCAATAATTGAATTTGGGACAAAATAAAAAGCTAACGGACTACATTTACCTGCACATTTAAAAAATCTGCATCCACCAGCAATAGGAATTTTACAGTTTACATTTGAATCCGCATATTCTTAATATTATTGGCAATAACAACAAACACAGTGTTTTTCCCTTCAAAAAGTTGGACCCCAAAAACAAAATGCTTTCTCAAGGTAGTTTCCATCACTGCTTTATTTGATCTGTTGCACTGACAAACGTTTTTATACTTTACATTATTACTATTCTGGTACTTAACACCTATTGATGCACTACCTAATATTTAAAGTATCAGTAGAGTGGAAAAACAAGTTGACTATATATGCTTAATTATGTTTCATTGTATCCATTAAACCATATCAGGTTGTTTTTACAATCCGCAAAGTATGGAATAACACAGTTTAAACATCACAAAATGCCACAAATTGCCGTTTTGAATATTCTGCTCCGAATACCTATGGCTATTTCCGCAGATTGACGTCACTGAGGTATCGCTTCAGCACTCTGACAATGGTATCAGATCAGTCATACGCAAAAATTAGGCAGAGAACTGCTGTCTATTATTCACAATCCCTATACAAGACATGAACACATATGTTCTTTTTTTTACATAAATAAATAAATAAATACATTAAATGTCTGCTAACAATGTGGTCAATGGGGGCTCTCTATTTTGCCCACAAAACCCTTTAAATAACCATCCAAAACCCCCCAACAATACTCTTTATACATATCGTGACCTGAATATCGACCAAACATTAGCGATGTTGTTATCATAAGTGCTAACGCAGACAAACTATTTTTTAGCCTCACAGTGATACAAAAACCTCTGCTGCTTTTACTGCTGGCCGCAATGTCCTGCTGCTCCCACATCATTGAGTCTCAGCTCATCAAAGTTATTCTAGATTATACAGTAAATCATGCCTCTCCTTTGGACAACAGGAGGATTTAGCCATTAATCTAGAAGTTGTTCATCTTTGACATTCAGTTCATACACGGACATGGAGACAAATAAACTCAACCGAAGACGGTGTCTGCAGGGAGACTTTTCCTTGCTAACCCTTTGTGTGCATCATGATTAATGTTTCATCTAAATGAAAATATATGAACATCCTATCAGTCGTCATCAAAGTAAGAGCAGATATTGTACAGTAAGCTATCATTTTATTATGTTAGTAGTTTGTATTTCTTGTTAAGCACTTAGCAATAGTGCTACATGATTCTTAGTATTTTACAAAAGCTGGATTTGTGTAGCAGAGCTTCTAAAACTTGTAGATCATCCTCCTTATATTCGGATTCAACAATATAAGGTTCTGGATCATAATTTTCCCCAAAGTAATCGTTGTTGGCTCCCACAAAGTCTGCATGATTTGCATTATTTTTGGTGGGGAAGGGATCTGTGGTTCCTACCTCTACGTCACACGATCATGTGACTGGCTTCCTCATTATCTCTCAAAATGGCTCGAGAATCTCTGTGAGATTTATACTATTTTGATCATATCTATTTACTCACAAACTTTGTTAGTCTTTTGGTTTCACAAGTCAGATATATATGATAATAGCTTCAATATTGAGGCAACTTGTTTTTCCACTCTGCTGGTACTTTAAGTCAGGATATCTATCCTCACTCTAGAAATGTCTATCTTTACCACCTATGTTAGACTTTGTTGCCCGTGGACTCAAACACATCCAATAATCTTTGGCAATCAGAGCTGTGAGCTAGAGCAATAACTTATCATTCTGGTAGCAAGCATTACACTCTTACCATTCGGAATCGTATTCAGACGTTTTAATAGTCAGTGATGTCACGAGCAACAAAGTTATGGAAATACAGCACTATTCGATTTTATATTGTTTCCTCACTAAGTGTTGGAATGTTTAGTCTGCTACGGGACAAGATGTCACAAACAACAAAGGTATCGAATTATAGCACAGTTTGATGTTATAGGAATAGCTACACGGTAGTACCAACGGAATTCGGTGAGTGTCTTTAAAAGTACCTAAATCAGTATCAAACCCTAAAATGTAGTGATGTTACCCACTACTAGAATGGCTAGCATTCAAGCTAATGTAGCATGGCTTAAAAGCAGCTTCCTAAAGTTAACCTCTTAAGTGTTGCTAGAGTTAAAGCATTATAAAAACCGTGGACAACTTGTACTGCAAATAAATAGGGCAAATAAAGCTGATCTTGATTCTGATTAAAATGAACAACAAAGTAATGTAAGGTAGCTTCTTAACCTGCCTATGTATTTCACCAGAAAAGTATTGCGTTAACATTTGAATTATGCTGTTACCAATGCGTTCTGTCCGTTGGCGCAAAAACAACAAAAAAACTTAGACGTTGTTACAGCTTGCTAGCTATCAATAGCATTTTATTTTACACAGATGGAAGGTGTGTTTGATGTCACGCTGGTTAAAACCAGCACACTATCGCGCAAAGTACGATTGCTTTGCCTCGTTTAAGAAACAAATGCATTATATTAAAGTTGTAACCCAGAGCTATTTGTCAATCTTACTGTGGTCAAATCTAAGTTCCACTTAGTAAAACTGTATAATTTGTTTTCAAACAATTACCCAGCAGTGAAATTTAAGACACTGCAAAGGCACTACTTTAAGCACTTCACTGTTTGCTCTGGCTAATTACAGCACGTAAACGATAGCATCTTTTGAAGTAAATGGAGTCTTACAGCAAAATGTATATAACCAGCTCCTCCAAGACAGTGGTTCTTAGCCCAAAGATATTTTAGACTAAGCTGGGTGAGAGATCGGGTGTACTGTCTCTCGCAGGAGACGGTGACGCCTGAACAAATTTGATAAGCTAACCTTGTTACCCCCAAGTCGCATGGCGCTGGCCTCCACCCTCTGTGTGAGGGCAGCTTGTGCGTAATAGACACACTGATGTATGGACACACGGAAAGACACGCACACACACATGCACAGGCAGCATAATGAATGAGTGGTTGTGAATGGATGGCAGTGTGCACTTAGCACAGGGTGCAGCCGCTCCTCGGCCTGAGCAGCCTTGGATGATGAATTGACAGCGGCTTGTTGCAGCAGCTGACAGCTCCTGGACCACAGCAGAGAAACATGGCAGTAGTACGACTGCGAGAAGAAGATGGTCGAAGCAAGGAAAAGGAAAGAGAGATAGGAGGGCGAGGACTCCGTTGGGAAGGTGATGAAGCATGCGGCTCAGGTTTCCTGTCTCTGATGTAAGACCAGCCTGGATCGATGGCTCCGCTGGGGCCTGTCTAGCACGCTCCAACCCGCCTGCTTTCTGATACTCTCACCATACCTTTGTCTTTCTCGTTATCTCCTTGTCTTCTCTTCTCACTGCTGCTATCTGTCACTTTCTTCTTCTGCTACGGACATCTGTCTTGCACTCATCCTCCTTTCTCATCTCCATCACAACAAGCACCACTCACATAGAATGAATAGATATAGAGGGAGAATATATAGATAGATAGGTAGGTAAATAGGAACTTTCTGCAGACAGAAAAAATAACGATTGTACGTTAATCTAACAGACACAGACATAAATGCAGGTAGCTACTGTATGTCTGGTGGACAGGAAGGATTAAAAGACAGACTGGTCGAGAAGTAGATAGAACCCACAGACTGACAGAAACAGAAGAAGGGCGGGAGATAGTAGCTCGAATCCTCCATCCTAGTCACTGGTGTTTGTTCTTGGTCAAGACTCTTCACACACCTTACCTCCAGTGTTGCGCACACTGGTGGATAAATGTGAAGGAATGTTGGGTGGATGTCAGAAATGCCCTTGCCGCAAATTTGCCGCCATGCTTACGTCAGTATATCCCAGAACTGCTGTGTCTACAGATGTAGATTATCAGCAATAGTGTGAGACTGTTGAGTGAATAAAAATGGATTCATTGTAAAGCGCTTTGGGTGTCCAATCAGATCTATCACATTGGTAAGTAAGACTGGCGGATAGAAAGGGGGAAAAGGTAGGACTCACAGACTGGTATGTACAGTGGTTAGGTAGGGCAGCTTTATGGAGGGATAGATAGGAGACTAATGGGAAAGTAGGTAGGACCCTCAGACAATGTTGGAACAGATTGGTAGGTTGATCTGAGGATGGACCTAGACAGGCAGACGGGGAAGTAGGACTGACGGAGAGTCCATATGGTGAATAAATGTGCAGACAAGTAACTGAGTTGATTCATCAAACAGACTCAAGAAAGACCATATACAGACAGGTAGTTAAGTTGGTTTTAAGGGAGGACTCTTGGGCAGACAGCAGGTAGGTAATGATGAGTTTTGGAAAGTTAGTCTGACAAGTAAACGGAAAGAAATATGTGGAGGAGCTTTACTCTGAGCTCCTCCCAGATGACAAAGCTTTTCACCATATCTCGAAGGGAGAGCCCCGCCACCCGATGTAGGAAACTCATTTCGGCCGCTTGTACCGTGATCGTGTTCTTTCAGTCATAACCCACAGCTCATGACTAGGTGAGGATAGGTATGTAGATCGACCGGTATATTGAGAGCTTTGCCTTCTAGTAGAATCCATGGATGGAAAATGGGAGGTAGGTAGGTTGGTCTGATGAACAGATAGAAGGACAGACCGGTAGGTAAATTTATCAGTTCACTATTTCATTTATTTATGCATGGACGGACATACAGCAAGACAAATGCCTTGGAGCGTTTTCTTTCTGATTGTTTTCCAGGAAGAGTGCCAGACCTAGAAGAATCTAGAGGGTTAAAATAAAACAGACAACACTTGGGCTGACCATGACTGGCTGCCATTTGAATTAAGACAAATGGCTTTTTAATAGCCTTCAGGGATTGATGCTAATCTAAGGAGGCTCCTGTGCGCTCAGTGTGGGCTTGGACACCCAATCTGGTGGCCAGAGCCCAAGTCAACTCAAGTACCTACTGTCATAAGTACCACCCAAACACTGTACACTTAAAATTAGGTGCAAACAATGGAAGTACCGTTTACTCCCCAAAAAGATTTGATTGTGTATTGGAAATAGTTGAGCCAAATATCACTGAATCTACTTATTTCTTGGTTATTGATTGTTTTGTTTTTTTAGTTTCTGCGTATTGTCAAGGCAAGATTCCCATTGATATTGGATGATCCAAGATTGAGGTGTTGCAGTTGAATTTGAATATCAGATGCAGGATGCTCACATTTCAAATCAATGCATGTTTGATGGTTGATCACAATAAAAAAAAACATCTTAAACAAAGCAAGAATCCCACCACGTTCCATCACTAAACCTCCCTCGACGCTCTCAACAGTTGTAGTGCTAAAGTAGATCTGTCTTTCCCCATGCTCGTTAGGTCCTGTCATAGATCGTTAGCAGACACCCAACCAGAGGGAAGGGGCTGTCGTTTGAGGGGGGTCGAACATTTTACTTTGTCACTAGATCAACTCCAGCCACGTCTGTCAACATAAGGATAAGCATTTCAAAACCACAGCTACAAAAACTCAGACAGAAAGCCTCCAATACAACTTCAGTTGTTTCAATGGGTTTAAAAGGACACTACTCTATGACTTGATTCTGAGGTCAGTGATACATTCCATTGTAATGAGCTGTAGCAATGGTAAATTAGTGGTTTGTAAGTTGATATGATACCTGCGAAGGAAGAGAGATGTGTGAATGTGTGTGTGAATGGGTGAATGTGGAAATAGTGTCAAAGCGCTTTGAGTTCCTTAAAAAAAAAGGTAGAAAAGCGCTATACAAGTATAACCCATATGCACTGTGGCCGAGCTTTATACAACAGTCCCATCCGAAAAATGTAGTTTGTTCATTTAGGAAAAAAATGAAGCTTAATATTAGACATTATTTTCAAATTATTTTCTTTTCTAATCAGACAAAATAAATTCTTAAAGGATAAAGCTGTCATAGAGAATTTGATTATATACTCGTTGCATTACAAGACGTCAAAGACAAATTTATTTAAATTTAAATTATTAGAATTAATTAAAAACTAAAAACATGCTTAAATTATCTTTTTTCCCTGACTTAGAAACACATACATTGAATTAAAAAATATTTTTAAAGTAATATGTAAATATTTTCATTATTTGTAACTATTCCTTTCTCAGAAAATAATGATTATACATTTTTTTAAATATATTGTTCTATAAAGTGCATACATATTCCATTTTAGATACAGTATATCAATATCAATATATCTATCAACACTTTTTTAATACAGAAATCTTCATACTCAGGCCAGTTGCAACACAAAATGCTTTACACAAATTTAAAAGGAAGATAAAAATACATAGAAATTAAACACAACAATACATTAATGCACACACACAACCACTGACAAAAAAAAAAACATGGAATAGCTGAGCATTGAGGAAAATGCCACCGATGAGGCATCCATATTGGTGTGTCCAAGTTGAAGGAAACGGCAGGATGTATTCTTCTAATGGATTTATTACAATCTTTGCAAACTGGGTAATGTTTTCTGTGGTCTATAGCCGCATACAAACAACTATCAGAAATGCAGCCAATATTACATACAGATAATATGTCATGAGGCATGCAAATATAAATTAAATACACAAAGTACAAAAGTAAAGGAAATTAAATTAGCTCAAATATACCTACAAAATAGGCATAATGATGCAATATGTACATATAGCTAGCCTAAATATCATGATAGCATTGATGAGCTTGCATTCATGCACTGACCAAAAATGCCTGATTAGCACTCTACACAAGTTAATAACATCAACAAAGCTCAACTTTGTGCATTCACGCACTGCATAAAACGTTTGGTAGACAAAATACACGTCTTTCTGTGGCAGCTTCAGAGTGAGTGAGTAAGTTATACAGGAAAACAAACTATTTCGTCACAGTCCACACAACTACGGTGAGTTCAAGGACCACAATATGAACTGGATAAGAAGCTACTTAACCAACTGGAAGCAGAACGTGAAGATAGGCGAACACACTTCCACAGAGCTAAACATATCGTGTGGCGTACCTCAGGGATCAATACTCGGACCAATAATTGTTCAATCTCTATATAAATGACATTTGTAAAGTTACAAAGGATTTAAAGTTAGTATTATTTGCAGATGATACAACAGCATTTTGTTCAGGAGAGAACACACAGAAGCTAATACAAATAATAACAGAAGAAATCAACAAATTAAAAAGATTGTTTAACAAAAACAGACTATCTCTGAATCTCAGTAAAACTAAAATAATGCTATTTGATAACATTAGAAGACAAAGTCAAACACAAATACAGATAGACGGAGTAAATATTGAAAGGGTAAAAGAAAACACATTTTTGGGTGTAATAATAGATGATAAAATGAATTGGAAATCTCATGTACAAAATATACAACATAAAGTAGCAAGAAACACATCAATAATGAACAAAGCAAAATGTGTTCCAGACCAAAAATCACTTTATATTCTTTACTGCTCGCTAGTGTTACCATATCTGAGTTATTGTGTAGAAATATGGGGAAACAACTACAAATGTGCGCTTCATTCACTAACTGTGTTACAAAAAAGATCAATTAGAATAATACATAATGTTGGATATAGAGAACATACAAACCCCTTATTTATTCAGTCACAATTATTGAAATTCAATGATTTGGTGCATTTGCAAACAGCTAAAATGATGTACAAAGCAAACTATAACCTGCTACCCAAGAATGTATGACAATTCTTCTCAACAAAAGAGGAGAAATATAACCTTAGAGCAGTGGTTCTTAACCTTGTTGGAGGTACCGAACCCCACCAGTTTCATATGCGCATTCACCGAACTCTTCTTTAGTGAAAAATAAAATGTAGTTTTTTTTCAAATTCAAGACAAAGTTATATGTTTTTGGTAACACTTTAATATGGGGAACATATTCTAAGTAACAAAGACTTAATTTAGAGTTATTTGGTTAGGGTTAGGGTTAGAGGGTTAGGGCCAGGGTTAGAGGGTTAGGGTTATATGCCGAATAAGGCATTAATAAGTACTTAATAATGACTAGTTAAGAGCCAACATGTTACTAATTTGCATATTAATAAGCAACTAATTAATGGTGAATGTGTTCCCCATACTAAAGTGTTACCATGTTTTTTTTACTGGTGCACAAAATGAACCGTGCATAAACATCACCTTGTTCAAAGAACAAAACCAACACAGTGCATAAACTCACAACAAATTACACACCTGCAAATCAGTGTGACTTCTGCTGTTGCCGTACCCGTATTACGCCGATAGGGAGAAGTTTTTATTTACACGATGAGTCGGGTGTGTCTTGACCTCCGCCGAACCCCTGAGCCCGACTTACCGAACCCATAGGGTTCGATCGAACCCAGGTTAAGAACCACTGCCTTAGAGGAAAATCTAATTCAACACATTTGTATGCTCGTACAACACTTAAAACCTGTAGTATATAAGTATGTGGAATTAAATTATGGAATGAATTAACAAAAGAAATCAAACAAAGCACCAATATGATTCAGTCAAACTACAAGTGTTCATAAAGTACACAGGACAAGAATTATGATGAACATCTTGAACCCTTTTTTTTCCTTTTTAATTTTTTGTATTTTATTGAGACAAAGATTATTTATGTATTTAATATTTGTTTGCTTACTATAGTATATTATTTATGTATTAATTATTTGTTCACCGCTTACAGAGAACAAGGAAACTGGATACATTTGCTATGCTATGAAAAGGGGCAGGATTAATTAAGCTCTGCTTCTTCCTACTCCTTTTCGGACGTGCTGTAATGAAACAACTGGAATTGTGTGATGTGTTACATTGTATCGTATGCATTTTCGAAATAAACTGAAACTGAAACTGAAACAATAGGATAAAACAGTGCTCGCCAAATACTGTCACCAGTGAAGCATAAACACACACATATTAAACAGTGGGCTTTCGAACAATTAGGAAGGTTTGTATCATGTTTGTCCTCCTACAGAAACCATATTAAAACTAAAAATATATGTTTCCCCCATCTTTTTCCATTTTCATGCATTTTTGGAAAAAGCTCCAGGAAGCCACTTTGGGGGCGCTAAAGAGCTCTAGAACCCCTTGGGTTAAAAGCAACCTTCCAATCCCAGACCAAGTCTTTAGAGCAAGTCCCCGCTGACAGGGCCAGTGCCGCCCTCTTAAACCACTATGATGTGGTCATAAGGATGATACGAAGCACGGCGGGCTGCGGCTTGATGAGACGGCCTATCTCTTACCCTTATTGTGCTGGCTGGGACTCTCATCTTGGCCGGATCCAAAACGTTCTGACAAGTAACATAACCATAGCTGACACGTCGGCGCTGATAGCCCCGTGAGGGAGAAGTCAGATCCCATCTAGAGGAGAGTCCTGCTCCCTTGTGTTCGAGCTTGATTTCTTCCTAAAAGTAAGATCTAACTTGCAATGCAATGGCTCGTCCTGGCATCATAAATAATTCACCTTAAAAAAGATGTCAAGAGCCTTGGATAAAACTCAGGCAAATAATTCATACCATCTGCTGTGTAACATATGCTGGATTCCAGAGTACTTGGTTGTGTCGAGGAAGGACTGGGTTATATTGTTTGGTGCATATGTGGCGTTCACTGCTCTCCACATGGTTTTCTGTAGATTTAAACCAAAACAAATGAACGAGCGCCAATGTGACGTGTGAAAGAGACAAAAAGGCAAGTGTGTGGACTTTTCACCTTAGGCAACAGGCTCCTTGGCAGTCGGCTGACGGACTCGTCAAGGCTCGAAATCCTTAGAGGGCTCGTTCCATTAATTTAACGGTACATAAGAGTGAAAGCAGTTCAGGGAGGAGCGACGAAGGCTGACAGGCTGTATTGGCATGGAGAGCAGCAGAGCAGCGGTTTAAACAGAGGCCATCCAGGAGCTTGAGTGGCGTATAATTGGCGGGGGAAGCTCACACAGCGTTCATTCAGCAGCGAGCTGGCTCAGGTGGACGCCAGGCTCGCCGCCATTGACAGCGATATCTGCCTTCCACAACGACTTCATGAATTTTAGCAAGACTAAGAGTAGTCTAAGGCAGTTTTTTTCAACATTTCTTGAGCCAAAGCACATTTTTTGCGTTGAAAAAATCTGGGAGGCACACCACCAGCAGAAATCATTTAAAAACAGAACTCAGTTGAAAGTAAAAAGTTGTTGTCGCAATTGATGGATATGACTTTAAACCATAACCAACCATGCATCAATATAGCTCTTGTCTCAAGGTAGGTGTACTGTCACATCACACTGTGACTTATTTTGAGTTTGTTGCTGTTTTCCTGTGTAGTGTTTTAGTTCTTGTCTTGCGCTCCTATTTTGGTGGCTTTTTCTCTTTTTTTGGTATTTTCCTGGAGCAGTTTCATGTCTTCCTTTGAGCGATATTTCCCGCATCTACTTTGTTTTAGCAATGAAGAATATGTCAGTTGTTTTTATCCTTCTTTGTGGGTACATTGTTGATTGTCATGTCATGTTCGGATGTACATTGTGTACGCCGTCTTTGCTCCACAGTAAGTATTTGCTGTCGTCCAGCATTCTGTTTGTCTTTACTTTGTAGCCAGTTCAGTTTTAGTTTCGTTCTGCATAGCCTTCCCTAAGCTTCAATGCCTTTTCTTAGGGGCACTCAACTTTTGTTTATTTTTGGTTTAAGAATGAGATACCTTTTTACCTGCACACTGCCTCCCGCTGTTTCCGACATCTACAACGCAATTAGCTACCGGCTGCCACCTACTGATATGGAAGAGTAATACACAGTTACTCTGCCGAGCTCTAGACAGCACCGACACTCAACAACAACACATCATTTGCAGACTATAAGTAAAAATATTTTTAATACAAATAGGTGAAATAAAATAATCTCCCACGGCACACCAGACTGTATCTCATGGCACACTAGTGTGCCGCGGCACAGTGGTTGAAAAACACTGGTCTAAGGCTACATGACGATTTTTTGTTAAATCCAGTCTTTTTATGTAATCGTTCATATTACCCCAAAATAAATTAAACTTTTATGCATGTCTAATGTAAATGGATTTTCAACATGGTCACAAGGGGGACTGAGGATTGAAATCGCAACCATTGAGTTGGCGGCCAACCACTCTACACTCTGAGCCATGCTACCTCAATGTGAATGGACACAAAACGCGCTCATAATCAGGAGCGGATCCAGACTATTTTGAGGTGGGGGGCACAGGGGGATACAGCCAATAAATTAGGGGGGCCACCTAAAAAGGACAAAAGCGAAGGCAAGCGTCTTCTACCATACGCCTTTTTCTATATGTACAAAACCCAAAACCAGTGAAGTTGGCACGTTGTGTAAATCGTAAATAAAAACAGAATACAATGGAAGCCAGGGAAACAATCCAAGTTATAATGTTTTGTATGCGAGTGAAAATAAAATTTGCTTTTCACTCTAAATTGTCTATAACTGGTCCTCAAAATTCATCCTGCAGGGCAGACAGTCCGATGTTATTTAAATCACAAAGTGTCCACAGTTCTTCCCGCATTCTCCAATCATTTGTGGCAGCTTTGTGGTACTTTGAAGACTGCCAGCAACTTCCAATTTGTCGACAAACCAGAGCAACACTTACTCCAATCAACAGATGTCCTGTTGTCATAATTCCGAATAGGTGGATATCTTCATGTCCTCGACTGAAGAGTCGCCAGGCACACGCCACTCCTTCTCCTCTCAAGAGTCCGTCGTGTGTCCAGTAACAACCACTCTGTCACGACAAGCAGGTTCCCCCAAACCCAAGATCTTGTACATTTCGTTGAAGCCTGTTAAATAGTTCCAATGTTTAGATTTGGAGAGCAGTGCAAAAAGAGGCACCAAGAAAGTTAAGACAAGACAAGACAAAGAAGCAAGCAGGAGAGATTATTATTATTAGCCTTTATTTAACCAGGTAAAATCCCATTAAGATCAAAGATCTCTTTTCCAAGGGAGACCTGGCCAAGAGGGCAGCAGCAAGGTTACATTAAAAACAGTAAACAAATACATAAAACATCACATTTACGACATTAAAACTTGCTCACATAACACATGTGCATACAGACAAGGTAGACTGCAGTCCTTTCACAGAAGCTTTAAACTCATTCAACGTAACAAGGGTTTGAAGTTTAATAAGAGATAAGGGAGAGGAAAGGGGAGCGTCCGCCCTCGATGAGTGCCAGTGAGAAAGAGTAAAAGAGTTTCAAAATTAGTCTGTGACTATTATGTATTCTCAGTATTTAAGCGTATCAGTGTAGAATGTCAATGCAGAGTTTAAACCTAGGAGACAATTGCAGATATTAACTTTATTTTTAATCAGGGACAGTACATAATAATGAACACACAAGTTTGAATATGCAAGATTTTAGCCAGTGGCTAATTTCCACCTTTTGTTCCTGTGGCAATTAACGCCAAACACTTAAAAACAGGGCAGGACCAAACAACAGGACAACAAGGCCATTTACAACAATAGAACAATAATAACAGAATTTACAGTACGACTAAATAAAAAAGAAACAGTAAACCAAATTACTAATTACATACCAGCAATTAAATGACCATTGAAAGTTGACTTTTAGTGTAAGAGTGCTAAAGTGCTTGAGTGTGAAGATACACAAAAAGAAAATTGCTTGTTACAAAGTGCTAATTCACAAGTTTGTAAAGTGCTGGTGTAAATTGCACATTGCCCTCTTGCACGTATTTTGCACACAGACGTTTTTAAGCAGGTTACTGTACATAGTTGTGATTAATCAAACTGCGACGTGAACGGCCACTCCCACCAAGAAACAGTTATTTAGACTCCAGTAACAGTAAGATATTATCATGGTATTAAGGCCACAATATGATATTATTTGTATGGTTATTATAACGGTATAGTTATTATTATTGTGGTATATGTAAAAAAAAAAAGAAGATTAAAAAATGCAGTGAATAAACACTTAAATTGACCACAAACAAAATGTTAAAATGTTCCAATCATATTTGTTATTACAACCAAGTATTTTTAAGTGCAAAGAATTGTGCACGAACATTCACTGTGTCTCTTTTCTGAGAAGCAGTGTCCTCTATAGTGGACATTTTTTTCTATCAGTTTGGAAAATGCAGTTTCTCAGAAAAGTTAAATCACTTTTTAACTTTTAATAACGTAGATAGCTCACAAATTGACATTTAGCTTTGCTAGCTAAATGATGGTAGCTTATCAAGTAGCTTTGGTGTACAGCAGGTGCTTTTCCTCGCCACGGTACGCCTTGTTGAGTCTGTTTTGGCTTGGTCAGGGTTTGTTTGTCTGTTTGCTAGCAACATAACTTAAACGTTTACGGACGGATTTGGAAAAAACAATTCCCCTTATCGGCTACGAAGAGGAACACACTTCAGAATCAGAATCAGAACTACTTCATTAATCCCCGAGGGGAAATTCAGATTTTCAGCACAATCCCATTCAAGATCAGACAAACATTACAGGGAGACAGAACAGGATCGCTGACGGGTCTGACAACTTCCGGCGCCCCTTACAAAAAAGGTGAGAAACAGGTAAACGCTGGGGGGAAATATTCAGTCTAAGCCTGGGGCCCCTGGAGAGGGGGTCCAGACTGAGGCCAAGTGGGGGAAAAACCTCATAGCCATAGCCCACATAAGTATGTGTGTAAGAGGGAAACATCAAAGACCACAAAGGACATTAAAGACATTAAAAGAGCAGAGCTGATGCAACCAGCTATTTCTACATACAGCTACAAAAAAAACATATACACTGTGGTGGCCTCTGCGGTGTTCCACGCCATCGTCTGCTGGGGTGGGGGGAGCATGGCCAGAGACAGAAGCAGACCCAACAAAGCAACCAAGACTCCACCCTCGGCCACCCAATAACTCTCGGCCAGTGTCCAATTCGCATGGATGAACGAAGATACGTCCAAGGAGACCGAGGCGTCCGATACCTGCTCATTCAGCCAAGACACCGTGAAGCTTGTCCGTCCCGGCACTCAGCGCTAGCTCCGCAGCCCTGTCTCTTCATCCCCATCTCCTCCAGTCTCTCCAAACGGACTCTGGTGTGGCAGAGACCCAGCAGCTGGTCTCCATGGCCAAAAGGCTCCCGGGAGGCAGATCCAGAAGTTCACACAAAAAAAAAACTTTATTCATTCCTGCTTTCTCTTTTTTGCCACTTTGCAGAGGATTCTGGGAGATGTAGTTTATTTCAGACCCGGCCAAAACAAAAGCGTCAGAAAAAAACAATTCTCACCAAGTTTTCGTTTGATACCGTCACGCGTCACAACATTATTGTGATGATTTTCAAACCGCAATACCGCGGTATCCATAATGTCGTTCTACCCCAATTAGATAGATACTTTATTCATCTCCAAGTCTTCAGTCGTTGCCACAAAAAGAGACGCTTGGACACACGCAGTCACAGTGATACAAGAGAGTCTGAGTGCAGCAGCACTGCCAGTCAGAAGTATCCAGGTTGCTAATGTGTTCCAGTCAGGAGAACAAGGCCAGTGGAGCAGATAATCACATCATCTCTGATGCTGATGCTGCTGATAAGACCACCAGTAGACTTACTTAGGACTACTGGGACATAATATTTGCTCGGTTTGTGTCAACATTCTACATGCTCCCTCTGCTGGTTAGTGCATTGTAAGTAAAGTGTCTCCAGGTTGCAGCTTTCCCCCACCGTTCTTCATAATAAAAATGTCTTTATTGAGCTGAGTAATCGTTTTACTGAGCTTGAATGATGAGCTAAGCATCACTTACCAGGAGATGGATGTATATCTGATGAAAATCAATGGTTTCGTTACTGATGACGGAACAGTGACTGCAGGTCAATAGGAAATAAAGTCTAGTCAAGTCAAGTATCTTTCTGTTTTTTAACTTTAAATGATTTGTATTTTCTGTTTCAACAGTTGCATTAGTTAGTTATGTTCATAGTTCATGCAGGAAATGGTTACATAGACTGCAGGGTACAAATGCAAATGCCAGCTACTATAAACACATGATCAATGTTCCCTCTAATTTTTCATGTGTGTGAGCAAACGCAAAAACTCTCTGAGCATTCAGTGAAGGCCATGTGAGCAACATCAGACGTGCACACTGTGGCTACACCAGCAGCACACCTAAATAAATGATAAATGGGTTATACTTGTATAGCGCTTTTCTACCTTCAAGGTACTCAAAGCACTTTGACAGTATTTCCACATTCACCCATTCATGGCGGGAGCTGCCATGAATGCCATGCAAGGCACTAACCAACAGCCATCAGAGGCAAAGGGTGAAGTGTCTTGCCCAAGGACACAACGGGCGTGACTAGGATGGTAGAAGGTGGGGATTGAACCCCAGTAACCAGCAACCCTCTGATTGCTGGCACGGCCACTCTACCAACTTCGCCACGCCATCCCACCTGTCCCAAACCTGACTAAATAACAAGTTCAATCTCCATCCATCCATCCATTTTCTACCGCTTGTCCCTTTCGGGGTCGTGGGGGGTGCTGGAGCCTATCTCAGCTGCATTCGGGCGGAAGGCGGGGTACACCCTGGACAAGTCTCCACCTCATCGCAGGGCCAACACAGATAGACAGACAACATTCTCTTATTATTATAATCAAATGACAGCAGTCATTTCAATGAGGTTATTTTCTAATATAAGTGTTTAGGCCCACTTACAATGACAATAACAAAAAAATATTGTTTTTCATGAACTGTGTACTTGTATTGTTTGTCTGGGTGGAGGTCCTGCTTTGGAAATAATTTGTACCCCTTTCAGAACATTGCATTTAGTTCCCATTAAAACATTCACATGTTGCACAATGAGATGTAAGCAGGGGATCATGTCTACATTCCTGCAACTGTCTGTTTGCAAAAAATATATTTTTATTAGTATTTATTTAATATACTAACAGCATGGGGCGATATAGCTCGGTTGGTAGAGCGGCCGTGCCAGCAACTTGAGGGTTGCAGGTTCGATCCCCGCTTCCGCCATCCTAGTCACTGCCGTTGTGTCCTTGGGCAAGACACTTTACCCACCTGCTCCCAGTGCCACCCACACTGGTTTGAATGTAACTTAGATATTGGGTTTCACTATGTAAAGCGCTTTGAGTCACTTGAGAAAAAGCGCTATATAAATGTAATTCACTTCACTTCACTTCATTTCATGATTGATGTTTATAAATTAAGATTCCTAATAAATGACACTAGAATAAGCACACATTTGATAGGTCAATCATAGTGTAACGACCTGGAATGACACTTTATGTGTGGTGTTGGAGTTGTCCGACTTTTTGTGTGGCTGTAAACGCATCACTGGCTAAGTGCCATATGTGCATGTGTTGGCGCAAGTGAGAAAGAACGAGCAGCTGCTGTTGATATAACAAAGTTGCTTTTGGTCTGGTTTGTACTGCAGAAAATGACCACTTTGGCTAAATATAATTTTTTTTACTAAAGTTTTGGTGATGTGTTTATGGCCGACAATAAAGAGTTTTGCTCAGTAAAGTGATCAATGGAATTCATGTCCTCAAAGCGTCTCGACAGACGTTACAATATTTGAACAATGATGACGAAAACGGTTTTCTCTGTCGTGTCCGTGTCGTGTCGAAAATTGTTATGCGCTTATTTTTGTATCTGATTTTGTGCGTGGCATAAATTTGCCATGCGCAGAGGACGATTGAGCAGTGCGCAATTGCACAGGCGCGCACCTTAGAGGGAACGTTGCACATGATCATTATTTTCTCCAACACATTCTCCTAATAATTCCGCCAATAATTTAAAAGCTTTTAGAGAGTTTATAAATATTCAGAGAAATACTGTCTGAAAACTTTTATTTTTAATTTTTTTTAATTTCATGACCACACTACAGACTACGGAAGCAGATGACATTTTTATTCACCACACATTTAAACTTGTTTAATACCTTTTATTTTTTCAATATTTGTGGTATGTTTGTTGGATTTGTTGTCATTATTTGAATAAATGCTAGTTAGACATTTAATCTTTTAAATCAGGCCGCGACCCTGAAAGGGACTAGCGGTAGAAAATGGTTGGTTGGTTAGTGTCAAACCACATCACAGTTATGGCTGCCCTCAGAGGGTCGCTTGTAAAATAAATATACATATAAGTATAATCACCTCATGATATTATTACATAATTGACTGTGCATTTGATTATTATATATTTTACGTACAAATTGATGGATAAAATGCTTTGAAATTATAAGTCATTTGTGACAAGCAGATATTTAAATATTTATTTCAATTTTAACAAAATAAATGTTTAATGTATGTCAATATAATGTTTGTTGCTTGATCAGATAATCCATCCATCCATCCATTTTCTACCGCTTGTCCTTGTTGGGGTCGCGGGGGGTGCTGGAGCAGATAGACAGACAAAATTCATACTCACATTCACACACTAGGGCCAATTTAGTGTTGCCAATCAACCTATCCCCAGGTGCATGTTTTTGGCGGTGGGAGGAAGCCGGACTACCTGAAGGGAACCCACGCAGTCACGGGAAGAACATGCAAACTCCACACAGAAAGATCCTGAGCCCGGGATTGAACTCAGGACTACTCAGGACCTTCGTATTGAGAGGCCCATGCACTAACCCATGTGCTAAAGTTAAAAGACATGCTATTGTACGCAGTACATTCAAGTTTTCAGTCAAAACAGAAAAAAATGTATGCATTAAGTGAGAAAGATAAAGTCCTTTATTTGTGGGGTATATAAAACAATGTGGCAGGTTAGACACATGTGTTTTAAATAATACATTTGAACACATTTAGAATTTGTAAGTCATGTTGAAATGGGTTCAGTTTCAGTGAAGTTAATATTAAATAATTACACATAATTGTTGACTGAAAAGAGGCTATTGTTTTTTATTTTTCAGGTTCACCTGTGGGTAACATAGAAAACGAAACAAACCAAAAAAGGAAAGAATACAACATAAATGAACAGAGGCAAGTTCTTACATTTACTGTTGTATGGAGCAATATTTGACAATTAACTTTTGGAGCCATTTTATTGGCTTACAGCTGCCAGCTTGCTTTGTTATAAGCTAGCCAAGTTGTGTCGTATTCATTGTCAATGGGAATTAATCGGGGGCACCCGTGGCTAAATTAGGGCAGAATTTTATTTTTGGGCTTATACTCCATTACAAAAAACTGATTGTATACTTTTAATCCAACTTGAATTTAATTTGATGCATGTTTTGTCCCAAAAAAAAAAAAATTGTGGTTAAAAAAAAGTGTTCAATAATTACCTTATTTTGTGCAAAAAACACATTTACCAATGTTTTACATCTCCTGCAGGGATTCAATCCCAGTACTTTTGTTTACCAGCCCAGCACTAACACTGTGTGCCATGGAGAACAACAATATTACCGGTGACGAAGCAGGAGGGGGCTAGGAATACATTTGCCGTAAAATTTCATTTGAAGCACATTGTCATTTATTAATTGACATTCCACATGCGCCCCCACACAAATTGATAATTTAGAGCTACGATGATAATTGCTCGGTTGGCTATCAAGTACACTCAGGTTTATAATTGTGTTGTCAAAAGATTCATTTTTGAAATTCGAACAGTCACACTTTTTAATTTGAATCATTAATGATTAATTTCAGGAAATTATTTGTTTCCATTATTTAACACAACCTAAAAAAAGACCTTGATATTTTGAATGCATGTCATTTATTTGCTCAAAACTTAATTTCCCCAGACTGCCAACATAACTGTGACGCTGGGGGTGTGGTTTGGGTCATGGTTAATATGATGTCATCATAAAAGTTGCATAATCTGCAATTATGCATACATTTTTTAAAAGGCTAAAAATTTTTATACATACACTACCGTTCAAAAGTTTGGGGTCACCCAAACAATTTTGTGGAATAGCCTTCATTTCTAAGAACAAGAATAGACTGTCGAGTTTAAGAAGAAAGTTCTCTTTTTCTGGCCATTTTGAGCGTTTAATTGACCCCACAAATGTGATGCTCCAGAAACTCAATCTGCTCAAAGGAAGGTCAGTTTTGTAGCTTCTGTAACGAGCTAAACTGTTTTCAGATGTGTGAACATGATTGCACAAGGGTTTTCTAATCATCAATTAGCCTTCTGAGCCAATGAGCAAACACATTGTACCATTAGAACACTGGAGTGATAGTTGCTGGAAATGGGCCTCTATACACCTATGTAGATATTGCACCAAAAACCAGACATTTGCAGCTAGCAGAGTCATTTACCACATTAGCAATGTATAGAGTGTATTTCTTTAAAGTTAAGACTAGTTTAAAGTTATCTTCATTGAAAAGTACAGTGCTTTTCCTTCAAAAATAAGGACATTTCAATGTGGCCCCAAACTTTTGAATGGTAGTGTACATTTAAAAACAAGTCTGTGTTATTAATAATTAGTATTAACATGTATTTTTTCTTATATCGTTTTGCACTCATTTTCAATTGTTCATTGTACTTTGTTGAGAATTGGAAAGTTTCTAGTGACTTCTCCAATCCTTTCAGTGAATGTTTGTTTATTAAATAACGACTAGTAACAAATCTAGCATCTTTTCCCGGTGTTACTGGAGACTGTACTCGTGTTTAGAGGCTCTTTACTTCCGTGTCTCCATTTCCACAAGGAACAACAAGAGCTGCAGCAATCCTTACTGCCGTCACACTTGCTTCTTGCTGCTGACACAACTGTACTTTCTCTTCCTAAGGTATAGGAAGAGAAAGTAAGAAAGCAAATTTGAAGTGTCAACAACGCTGTGGATATATTTCCATTCCAAACATTTACAAATAGTTTAACGTTTTGTAGATTGCTGTCCCCATGTATATTTCTGATATATATATTAAAGTACATCCACATGTTGCCTATGTTCCAGACTATCACTTATATGGCGTACGTCATCACAACATCTGGTTTTGGCAGTGCTATTTCGTCCATCAAAGTCTTTTTTTTAAACCAAATTTTTGGTCCATAATTAGTCAATAGTGCCCAAATAATATGCTATATATCCATTCATAAATTATATTACTTTAATTGTTTTTTACGAAAAAAAAACCCCCTTCATTTTCAAGGTTTGACGACTTTTATTTTGCCGTGCCATGCAGGGGAAAGTACTATCTAAAGTCCCATCAGATTGTATTTTAACGTGTTAACTTTGACAGCCCTATTTTATAACCAAGTCAATAACAGTGAACAGTAGTTTGTTGTTACGTTGTGGTTCGGTCATGTTATTAGGTTTTCTATTACAGATAATTGGAAAGAATGCTATTCATTGTCGTTGTTTAATAATCTGTAGACGAGAGCAGTGTGATTTATAGTTAGATATATTGGATTTTGGCATACACATATTTAAATGAGTATTTGACTACATTTAAGACAGCGCGAAGCGAGCGGGATGATAAATGAATTGAGGTTTACGTGCATACAAGAGAGACAAGGGGCTACAAATCAAAACATGGAGGGCATTTATCTAAGAGCGAGGAAAATGGAATCGGTGATCGAATGTCACCGGGCATTTTGTTGATTAAAGCCATCCTGGACACAGAGGAAGAAGAAGGGGAGACAAAGAGAGTGTATAGTTTAAAAAAAAAAGTGACAGTGACATATAGATAGGATAAGCAGAGAGGCGAGGACAGTGCAATAGAAAGCTCCCAGGATCAAATCTTGTTAACACTATGGCATGACCTTGGCCTACAGCCGACACCAGAGATCATGGATGGGTCACAGCCACTGAGACACTCTGTTTAATTGACATTAGCCGCCGCCATGCACAGAGGTCACGACGCTCCTGATGCGGCCGTCCAGCTTTTTGACTGGTATTTTTGAAAAATGACCAGGCGAGAACAAAAGGCTGGTGCATAGATTGAGTTAGTAGGCATACATGTGTCTGCTTTTCACTTTCATTTTGGAGTCGGAAACCATATTTCGTAACGAGCTAAGTGGATGTTGAAAATGTAATAAATAATGTATTTGTGGGTTTGTGCACTCTGAACACAATATAAAGCGCTGTACAGTACTGTATATCAAACAAACATAGCAAGGGGGTGATGGATGGACTTCCCATTTAATAACAAAGTCAAAACAACAACTCTGCGATGAGCTGGCGACTTGTCCAGGGTGTACCCCGCTTTCCGCCCGATTGTAGCTGAGATAGGCTCCAGCGCCCCCCGCGACCCCGAAGGGAATAAGCGGTAGAAAATGGATGGATGGATGGAAAACAACAACTAGTTGAACTGTCTTCATTTGCAGCCACCCTGCCAACAAACACACACACACACACAAACACACACGCACACACATACTAGTTATCATTTGGAATGGGGACCAAGTTTTTGATCATAACTTGTGGGCACCACCCTTTCTGCAGGTTGTGGAGGCATAAAAAAAATGTGGTAAAATGGCCACTGCCCAGTTAGCTCATACACGTCTTTAAATCTCTGGATTGATGAAGTAATGTGCTGATCATTCTTACTGGGGACCCTGGGGGAAAATAGTTAATATGGTTCATGGGGACCAAATTTGAATAATTTTGCATAATTCACACAAATGTGTATGTGACTACTGAGGACCATTTAAAAAAAAAGAAGTTCAAATTAAATATGACATGATCCTCAGAATACAGCGCTACAGCTGTCCTCTTATAGGAAGTTTCACCACTTAAATGTTAAATAAATGGGTTATACTTGTATAGCGCTTTTCTACCTTCAAGGTACTCAAAGCGCTTTGACAGTATTTCCACATTCACACATTCACACACACATTCACACACTGATGGCGGGAGCTGCCATGCAAGGCGCTAACCAGCAGCCATCAGGAGCAAGGGTGAAGTGTCTTGCTCAAGGACACAACGGACGTGACCAGGTTGGTAGAAGGTGGGAATCGAACCAGGAACCCTCCGATTGCTGGCACGGCCACTCTACCAACTTCGCCACGCCGAAGCAAATCCTGCATCTTCTGTGACATTACTGAAAACTGCTATTTAGCAGTAATGAAGTTGTCTGCAACTCCAACTACCATAAATAGAAGGATGGAAAATTCTGAATGTGAATCATACTTTAAGGAAATAATGTTTTATAATCATGCTGTATGAAAATGTCATCCTAAGGAACACTAAACCAGATTTTGTTTTTGGAAAAATATATTAGTTTGAACTAAGGATGGATACCATACAGAATAACAGTACTATTTATGCCAGGATAACAAATGTTTCACTTTTCACTTAGGAATCTTCAGAATGGATTTGACTATACCGTCAGAGGTCCCCTAAAGGTGACTGTGTAAACAGAGCGGTGTCCCCATTAAGTAAGCATTACCAGAACACACACACACACACACACACACACACACACACACACACACACACACACACACACACACACACACACACACACACTGTCACTAGCCTTGTGGTGCACTCACAGTTTGAAATCACAAAATTTCTTAACTTTAATAGCCAGGTCGCTACAATTATTAGGAATAAAAATTAAAATCCACTTTACCCTGTCGGTTAATCTTCTTTGCGTGCAGTGAAAGGTAAGGGAGGATTAGGCAGTATCGACAACGCTGTGGATACTTCCTGAATGTTCCAAACCACACATTGCTTGTCCATTACATTTGATGACTCATATTGAGCTAGCCAAACTAGAAACAATGTTGTAAAAAGGCTAAAAAAACCACTTAAAACTCACTCAAAGTAGCTAACGACAGCACTGTTTTGCTGACTGAATGAACACCAGAGATCGGTCAGCCAACCCACAAAACGGCTACAATGAGTGTATGAAGCATTCGTACACCAGACGGAGCTCGTACACCAAAGCATATTTTTATTCGGTATGTGATTTGGAAATTGAAAAGTTTGTTGGTGATTTGAAGTTCCACTGTACAGGGTGTTTTTCCACCTTCTCAACAGGGAAACAGGTTCAAACCTGAAACCTTCAAGTTGAAGGATATTTTCATTAGTCAAGCTGCACCGCTTTTAAGAATGTCATACATTTTAAATAGTTAATCACATTTAGAAATTGTATATTTGGACTAGATATCATTGTAATAACCTATATATTCAATATTCACAAGAAAATAACTCATGAGAGTAAATAAAAAGCCTTCCATAAAGAGGATAGATGAGGTAGATGAGAGCATACACTTGTGGTCATCATAGAACAAAATGACATCACAACAAATGTCTCATCTGGGAAGTTTACTCACTGTCCACAAGTCTTATTTACGACTTTGTCACGCGGGCTAATGTTTCACCGCATGACTAAGACTGCGGATCAGCGCAACAAAGTGGACCGTCGGTGAAGGTCTTTTGGTATTGACTGAGTGTGAGTCAGGAGGCTCCTTGTCGCTCCGATCAGAGTCTGCGGCTGAGATTCCTGGAAGCTGGACATCGCTTGAAGATCCCAGATTTCTAGGAAGTGACTTATCAACACGTGAAGGACAAGCACAGGACAATAAGCCAGCTGTCTAGTGAATATGTTCAGTTGTGGAGTAAACACGGAGATTATGCCAGCCAACTGCCATGCAGTGTTGTTTGGGTCTTGAACATCAGAGTAGATCACGCCAAACCTTTTCTTTATTGCTTGTTAAGAATAGCGATGGAAATTGTAATAATCAATCTGATAAAGATTAACCAACATAATTGGAGTTGCACTAACAGCATTTAACCTCAACTAGTTGTCTAATAGAGGTGAGAATCTTTGGGCACCTCACGATTCGATTCTGATTCTGCGGTGACGATTTGATTCAGAATCAATTCTCCGTTCAACACGATTCTCATAATATATTATTTGGTATATAAATTGTAGTAAAACCTTTACAAAACAGGTTACAGCAGGGGTCGGGAACCTTTTTGGCTGAGATAGCCATGAAAGGCAAATATTTTTAAATGTATTTCTGTGAGAGCCATATAATACTAAATGCGTGCATTTTTAAGTAACACCGACATTTTTAGAGTATAATACGTATCTTATTCTTTTTAATAAAATTTTTATTCTGAAGCTAACCAATAATAAATAAAACACTTATTACCATTAATGCGACTTCTTGAACAGGTGCGGTAGAAAACGGATGGATGGAATAAAATGCATGAGAATATTTTTAACGTTATTTTTAACACTGTGATTACCAGCGGAATTATTCATTACTTATCGTGTTAAGCAATGTCAGCTAAGATTTATCTGAGAGCCAGATGCAGTCATCAAAAGAGCCACATTCGGCTCGAGAGCCATAGGTTCCCTACCCCTGGGTTAGAGGGTGCAAAAGCTCCTCTTGGCTGCTGACATACAATTTATACACGCAGTGTTGGCCTACAAACATATTTCAAAATATATATATTTAAATTTTATTTACAAAAATCACAGAATGTTAATCAACCTTATAAAAGATAATAGGGCAACTTCAACTTCAAGCCAGGAAGACATACAAATACAATACTTATGAAGTACAATACTAAATAAGAAAAAACAAAAATATATAAAAGCAAGAGTACCAATAATAATAATACTGTCAATATTAGTTGTTTGTTTTATTCCAAACATTTGTTCTTAAAAAAAAGAAATGGGGTAAAAAAAGAAAAATTATATATTAGAATTTTTTTTAAAATCGATTTTCTAAAATGTTTATATGGATTTAGAATCGATGAAATAAAAATAAAAAATGTGATTTGAATGTGAATGCATTTGTTTTTAATCACCATCATTATCAAAAGATAGCATTATTATTATCATATATGGTAAAGTTATGACACAACTCATCTGTTGGATTATTAAAGGCCTACTGAAATGATTTGTTTTTATTTAAACGGGGATAGCAGATCCATTCTATGTGTCATACTTGATCATTTTGCGATATTGCCATATTTTTGATGAAAGGATTTAGTAGAGAACAACGACGATAAAGGTCGCAACTTTTGGTCGCTGATAAAAAAAGCCTTGCCTGTACCGGAAGTAGCGTGACGTCACCAGAGGAAGGATTCCTCATATTCTACCATTGTTTTCAATGGTGCGAGAGAGATTCGGACCGAGAAAGCGACCATTACCCCATTAATTTGGGCGAGGATGAAAGATTTGTGGATGAGGAAAGTGAGAGTGAAGTACTAGAGAGGCAGTGCAGGACGTATCTTTTTTCGCTCTGACCGTAACTTAGGTAACAAGGGTTCATTGGATTCCACACTTTCTCCTTTTTCTATTGTGGATCACGGATTTGTATTTTAAACCACCTCGGATACTATATCCTCTTGAAAATGAGAGTCGAGAACGCGAAATGGACATTCACAGTGACTTTTATCTGCACTACAATACATCGGTGAAGCTCTTTAGCTACTGAGCTAACGTGATAGCATCTGGCTCAAATGCAGATAGAAACTAAATAAATAAATCCCTGACTGGAAGGATAGACAGAAGATCAACAATACTATTAAACCATGTACATGTAACTACACGGTTAATAATTCTCAGCCTGGCAAAGCTTAACAATGCTGTTGCTAACGACACCATTGAAGCTAACTTAGCAACCGGACCTCACAGAGCTATGATAAAAACATTAGCGCTCCACCTACGCCAGCCAGCCCTCATCTGCTCATCAACACCCGTGCTCAAATGCGTTCCAGCGATCGACGGAAGGACGAAGGACTTCACCCGATCATCCGTGCGGTCAGCGGCTAGCGTCGGCTAGCGCGTCTGCTAGCGCGTCTGCTAGCGCGTCTGCTAGCGCGTCTGCTATCCAAGTAAGTCCTCCTGGTTGTGTTGCTACAGCCAGCTGCTAATACACCGATCCCACCTAAAACTTTCTTCTTTGCAGTCTCCATTGTTCATTAAACAAATTGCAAAAGATTCACCAACACAGATGTCCAGAGTACTGTGGAATTTTGAAATGAAAATAGAATTTTTTTATATTGGATTCAATGGGGTACCAATACTTCTGTTTAACTAGTGACGTCACGCGCATACGTCATCATATATAGACGTTTTCAACCGGAAGTTTAGCGGGAAATTTAAAATTGCACTTTATAAGTTAACCCGGCCGTATTGGCATGTGTTGCAATGTTAAGATTTCATCATTGATATATAAACTATCAGACTGCGTGGTCGGTAGTAGTGGGTTTCAGTAGGCCTTTAAATTCAATTAAGACATATTCTTGGCAATAATTTCTATCGAAAACCAAATCACACGAAACTTGGGCGTTCAAATAGGGCTGGAAAGGGCATGTGATTTCTCAATGCATTGTGGGGCTGGGTAGCCATTGTTGCTGGACAAAGTTTTTGTTTACATGGCTGTGCTCAACCAGCAGTACTGTGAGAGAAAGAGAAACAAACCGGATTAAAATGGATCGCATGAAAGAAGAAAATCTTGGGAATGTACAGAAAAAAAAACCTGGACCCTGTTTCAAAGATTCACCACCTTAAAAAATAAGTGAAATTGGTGGAATTGATCCATATGAGCACGTCCAATAGACGAGATGTGAGCGGGCTACCGAACGGGTGCTGTATCTCCGTCGTCAACGGAGTCAGTTTTTTTACAGGCCAAACATTTCGGAATACAAAGTCAGTAAACGCTTATGGACAAAACAACTTTGGGTGTGTGCAAAACCTCACAATTTCACATCAGAAAGAGAAGACTGTCGTCCTATCAGGGGTGGTAAGTCAACAGGACTTGTCACTTTATAGTGTTTCCTGGAGAAATGTGTATCAAACTAAATATTGTTCAAGTCTGCAAGTCTGAAATAGTGCATTAATGTGCATTAATGTGGGATTTTAAAAAAAGCCTTCTCGGTTGTTGATCTACGAATAGGCGTATTGCTTTTTTCCAAAATACTATACGTTGTTTGTAGCCCGCAGCTAGCTTAGCTTAGCTAACAGCCTACTAAATGCATTGCCATGTATGCAACGCAATAAAAAATACTTTGATTCAAACTTACCAGTCTGAAAATGCAGTGAACACACCAACATGTACCAGGTGATGGCATTAAATGTGATGTTTGATGGTCTCACGGCTGCTTTCCAGGCTATCCATCGTCTCTTTATTAGCTCACTAACCAGACTAAATTGCTTTCACGCTGGAAATGAGAAAAATCTCACCAAATCTTTTTTTTTTTCCTGACGTGGTCATGACAACCATTGTGGCAGGTAGTGATGTTGCATGTTCGCGCCATGTTTTGAACTTGTTACAGAAAAAAATACCTAAACTTAAGCACTGAGTCTTGTGTTCAGCCATGTAAAGAAGCGTTTTCCATGCTTTTCCATGCTTGTGTTGACATTTCCTTTCCTTTCTGCCATTTATAGGTAAGGCGATTATAATCAGAGGAAGGTTACGATTGAAATAAAATATATTTTTGGTAACACTTTAGTATGGGGAACATATTCACCATTAATTAGTTGCTTATCAACATGCAAATTAGTAACATATTGGCTCTTAATTAGTCATTATTAAGAACTTATAATGCCTTATTCTGCATGGCCTTATTATACAACCAGTAAGCCATTAACTAAGAGTCTTCCCTCAATAACCTCAGAATTATTTCTTATTAGTAACCCTAACTATAACCCTAACCCTAACCCTTATATGTTCCTCTAGTGTCCAAATAACTCTAAATTAAGTCTTTGTTACTTAGAATATGTTCCCCATACTAAAGTGTTACCATATTTTTCTCTTGGTCCTTATTTTCCATAGGTCATAAAAGATATCTACAAGCAGGGTTTCCCCTACATTGCCAAGATACCTGTGGTGTTGGGGGTTTGGCTAGGGATGTGGTCAACCTGATGACCTTATATAATTTGAATAATCTGTGATATATTCCTTAAAAAGGCTAAAAAAAAAGTTATACTAATTATTAGGGGTGTGGGAAAAAATCGATTTGAATTCGAATCACGATTCTCACGTTGTGCGATTCAGAATTGATTCTCATTTTTAAAAAAATCAATTTTTTAAAAAATTTAATTTAATTTTTTATTTATTTATTTATTTATTTTTTTTTTAAAATTTTTTAATTAATCAATCCAACAAAACAATACACAGCAATACCATAACAATGCAATCCAATTCCAAAACCAAACCCGACCCAGCAACACTCAGAACTGCAATAAACAGAGCAATTGAGAGGAGACACAAACACGACACAGAACAAACCAAAAGTAGTGAAACAAAAATGAATATTATCAACAACAGTATCAATATTAGTAACAATTTCAACATAGCAGTGATTAAAAATCCCTCATTGACATTATCATTAAGACATTTATAAAAAATAAAATGAACAATAGTGTCACAGTGGCTTACACTTGCATCGCATCTCATAAGCTTGACAACACACTGTGTCCAATATTTTCACAAAGATAAATTAAGTCATATTTTTGGTTCATTTTACATTATTGCAATCAGTTGATAAAACATTGTCCTTTACAATTATAAAAGCTTTTTACAAAAATCTACTACTCTGGTTGCATGTCAGCAGACTGGGGTAGATCCTGCTGAAATCCTATGTATTGAATGAATAGACAATCGTTTTGAATTGGGAAATATAGTTTTTTGAATCGAGAATTGCGTTGAATCGAAAACAATCGATTTTGAATCGAACCGTGACCCCAAGAATCGATATTGAATCGAATCGTGGGACACCCAAAGATTCGCAGCCCTACTAATTATCGATATTGACTGACATAAAACATATCGTGATGCCGTTTTCAGCAATATCGCCCAGCCTAGATACTAAATATATTGTTGAGTAAACAGGATTATTTACTGTATGTGCACGTCAGGTGTATATTAATGTGTTGTCCTTTGTGTGCTTAATTTTACAGTAACTTCATTGTAGGGACTAGGGTTGTTTCGATACCAATATGTTGGTCCTATACCGAGCATGGGCGCCAATCTACATTTCTGCCAGTAGGTGCTCGGTGTGTGTGTATTAGTGTTGTCCCGATACCAATATTTTGGTACTGGTACCGGTACCAAAGGTATTTCGGTACTTTTCAGTACTTTTCTAAATAAAGGGGACCACAAAAAAATGTCATTATTGGCTTTATTTTAACAAAAAAATCTTAGGGTACATTAAACATATGTTTCTTATTGCAAGTTTGTCCTTAAATAAAATAGTGAACATACAAGACAACTTGTCTTTTAGTAGTAAGTAAACGAACAAAGGCTCCTAATTTAGTCTGCTGACGCTTGCAGTAACATATTGTGTCATTTATCATTCTAAAATTTTGTCAAAATTATTAAGGACAAGTGGTAGAAAACTGATTATTAATCTACTTGTTCATTTACTGTTAATATCTGGTTATATACTTTACATTAGTTTTGGATGATACCACAAATTTGGGTATAAATCCGATACCAAGTAGTTACAGGATCATACATTGGTCATATTCAAAGTCCTCATGTGTCCAGGGACATATTTCCTGAGTTTATAAACATAATATAGATTGATTTTGTGATGTTAAAAAATATCAATGTAATCATTGTAGTATCGACTAGATACGCTATTGTACATGGTATCATTACAGTGGATGTTAGGTGTAGATCCACCAATGGCGTTTGTTTATATTGTAGCGGAAGAGTTGGTGCTGCAGAGAATTCTGGGAATTTATTCTGTAGTGTTTGTGTTATGTTGCGGTGCAAATATTCTTCCAAAATGTGTTTGTTGTTGTTTAGTGTGGTTTCACTATATGGCACATATTTATGACAGTGTTGGTGTTGTTCATACTGCCACTCTTAATGTGACATGTGTGGATGTTGACTAAGTATGCACTTCATTAACTCGTGAGCAGTGTGTTAAATTCAAGATGAATGTGTCATAAGTTCATTATTAGGCACAATAAAATCTTGGTTGGACTTTGTTAATTATAAACTATATAATGTGTGACTCTTTTTTTTATGTATAACGGACCAAACTTGCCACAAAATTAACAACAACAAGATTGATACATCAAAAATATTTGAAAGATTGAAAGTTGACATCAATCCCAGGTGGGTGCTCAGCATTGTTCGTGGGTGCCCGGGCCCTAAGCACCCACGGGATCGGCGCCTATGATACAGAGGAACCATTTAATTAGCATCTGTGAGCTAGGGCAGTGCTTATTATTATCTTTGGGAAGCCACATTGTTTGTGTGAGATTGAAACTTGTGTTTTGGATCTAATTGGATTGTGCAGCTGTGCCTAATGTAGAGTCAAGTGAGAGCACAACTTTCCCTCCGAAGCTGGAGCTGATTTATGGCGTCCATCGAGGACAGGCAACATTTGTAAGTAGACAAGCCATCGGCTTTGCAGTAAAACCTTCTTCGTTTCTCCGCTATCCCTCCCCAACAGTAAGCAGATCTTACGGCCGTTTAATAAACATGCTGAGGTTGCCTGACAATCATCTGTGGTATATGCCTGACCCTTGACCCCGCAGGCGCTCCTCACCTTGGAGCCCTCTCCACCGCCTAATCTCTTATGTCTTCCCAGCTCCACTCTAATTCATTACTTCCTCCCTCGCTGGCCCGGGAGGGTCATGACAGGCGCCCACGCGGGATCCTGTAGTGACCTCGGCGAAAGCGCACTGGTTGCAACATGATTAAAAAAAACACACCTGTATGATGGAAAAGATGACTCCTCCTCACTGGGGCGGACAGTGGACAGTCTGAAGTAAGGACAACAATAGCTTTAGTTGAGATACACTATATTGCCAAAAGTATTTGGCCACCTGCCTTGACTCACATTTGAACTTGAAGTGCCATCCCATTCCTAACCCATAGGGTTCAATGTGATGTCAGTCCACCTTTTGCGGCTATTACAGCTTCAACTCTTCTGGAAAGGCTGTCCACAAGGTTGCGGAGTGTGTTTATAGGAATTTTGGACCATTCATCCAAAAGCGCATTGGTGAGGTCACACTCTGATGTTGGTGGAGAAGGCCTGGCTCTCAGTCTCTGTTCTAATTCCTCCCAAAGGTGTTTTATCGGGTTCAGGTCAGCACTCTGTGCAGGCCAGTGAAGTTCATCCATACCAGACTCTGTCATCCATGTCTTTATGGACCTTGCTTTATGCACCGGTGCACAGTCATGTTGGAAGAGGAAGGGGCCCGCTCCAAACTGTTCCCACAAGGTTGGGAGCATGGAATTGTCCAAAATGTTTTGGTATCCTGGAGCATTCAAAGTTCCTTTCACTAAGGGGCCAAGCTCAACTCCTGAAAAACAGCCCCACACCATAATTCCTCCTCCACCAAATTTCACACAATGCAGTCCGAAATGTACCGTTCTCCTGGCAACCTCCAAACCCTGAATATTTAGGAGCGAGGAAATTTTACGACCGGATTTGTTGCACAGGTGGCATCCTATGACAGTTCCACGCTGGAAATCACTAAGATCCTGAGAGCGGCCCATTATTTCACAAATGTTTGTAGAAACCGTCTCCATGCCTAAGTGCTTAATTGTATATACCTGTGGCCAAGTGATTAAGACACCTGATTCCGATCATTTGGATGGGTGACCAAATACTTTTGGCAATATAGTGAATGTGTGAGTTATGCTGTCATAGTAGGCAAGGCGGTCTATTGGAGTTAAACACTCAGGAGGTCTCATTGGCGTGAACTTGAATAAAGATGACAAAGGGCAACTGGTTTTATTTTGCATCCAGTAAAAGAACCGTAATTGCCAACTTTAAAAAGTGACACTCACATTTGGGATGTTAAATCTCTTTGTTGTGCCAGGTGATGTAATCTCAGGCGAGATTAGGCGAGGTCATACTGTTGTGTCTCCTTTAAAAGGATTTGCAAATATAGCCTCCCTACCCATACATAGTCATTTTAATGTGTGGGATTGCAGCTCATATATTGTAGTTAAATATGACAGTGTCTTTTGAAAAGAAAAAGGAAAACGTAATGCTCACTCGCAAGCGCAGACGTGACATAAGAAATGAGATCAGAGTTAATTTGTTAATTAATTTTGAAATGGATATGTGCATTGTGTTACTACATGTGATCGTGAAAGTATGATGGAAAAAGTTTTTCTCTCCCCCTTTTTAATACCTTTATAATGTTTGGCACAAATTACAAAAAATATACATTAGTCAGTTAAAATTTTTTTTTATCAAAAACCTGCAATCACATAGTTTGGTCTAATTTATGAGATATTGGTTTAAGGAAACCTAAAGCGGAACTGCCCTTTTTTGGAATTTTGCATATCTTTCACAATTATTACAAAAGACATGGCAACGGATGTTTAAAAAAAAAAAAATGTATGCATTCTAACTAGTAAATAAAGGTAAATAAAAGTCAGCTTAAAGCGGAGCCAATAAAAGGTCCTCTATTCTCCCCAAAAAAAACAACAATAAAAAAACACCCAAAAAGCGCCAACAATACTCCATTTAAATTTTGGGACTTAAATATTAACCAAGTACTGTATAAGTGATATTGTTTCTATAAGCGCTAACGCGGACAAACTATTTATAGCTGCGCCCTGATCACTCCCAATCGACCTGATCAGCTGCTTCCTCGTTTTCCTTGCTCGTCAAACTTTATTCTAGATCATTAATCATGCCTCTCATGTGGATAGTAGGACGAGGATGTAATCCGACAAGTTGGTACTTTGACAGCCAATTTAGACCATGAAATTTCGAAAACAACACGAAAAGATGCTCCCCCCCCCCCTTCCCTCTGAGGATTATGAGTCATTCTTTATCTAAATGGGAATATAACAACATCCCAGCAGTTGGCATCCTAATGACAGCAGACCTTGTACAGTAAGTGATGTTTTATTATGTTTGTTGGCTCTCATAAAGTCTGCAGTGAGTAATAATCAGTGATGGTGAAGAAGAAAAAAACCAAACGTGATGCATTTTTTAAATTAATGCGCCGCCTATGAGAAAAATATGTGGATATTAAATGTTATTCTAAATGTGCCTGTTACTACATTACATATACAGTATACTTACATCATGTATATAAAACCTTAATGGCGGTGTTTGGATGTTTTTTTAAGACTCCCTTAGGCTCCATTGTAAGCGGACATTTGATCGCATTTATTTACTAGTTAGAATGCATTAAAATAATACATCCGTCGTCATGTCTTTCATAATGATTGTGAACATCCATCCATCCATCCATTTTCTACCGCTTATTCCCTTCGGGGTCGCAGGGGGCGCTGGAGCCTATCTCATCTGCATCCGGGCGGAAATGATTGTGAACAGTAGGCTAAATTCCAAAGAGTGCAGTATCCCTTTAAAGTAGCACTTTTTAAAATTGTGAATACACGTGTCATTCTCTTTTCTGTGCGTACTAAATAGTAAACAAAAACCTGCTCGTACGACGCAGCAGACAATGCAGGTAATGCGGAGTCATTTATTCCGCCTATAGCAGTGGTCCCCAACCACCGGGCCACGGCCCGGTACCGGTCCGCGGACCGATTGGTACCGGGCCGCACAAGAATTAAAAAAAAAAAAAAAAAAAAAAATGTTTTACTTATTTTTTTTTTTTTTAATGAAATCAACATAAAAAACACAATATATACATTCTATATCAATATAGATCAATACAGTCTGCAGAGATACAGTCCGTAAGCACACATGATTGTATTTATTTATGTAAAAAAAAACAAAAACAAAAAAAAAAAAAAACATTTTTTTTTTTTAAAATACACCCCCCCTCCCACCGGTCCGTGGGACAAATTTTCAAGCGTTGACCGGTCCGCAGCTACAAAAAAGTTGGGGACCACTGGCCTATAGGACCCTCTTTAAAAAATTCAAAAATGTATCTATGGATGTTCTCATTCAAAAACGCCAACAGCGCTCCATGCCGTAACCTGCATATTAACCAAGTTTTAGCTACATTGTTACTTTACAAGCTAACACAGACGAACTACTTTTCCTGGCGTAGTGACCCATTGCCTTTCTCACACTGCTCCTCCGACCACTATAGCGAGAGGTAATGCCAGCGTCCTGAGCTGCTTCGGCTGCTGCTGTATCGCATTTGGGTTTGTAAAAGTCATTGCTAAGTTATAAATCATGACACTCACCTGTGTAGTACAAGCTTGTGGCACCAAGCCGGGAAGCTATGTAAAAATTGGGACAGACTCAAGCAGTTGATACTGGCTCTCAACTTGGCTCTCAGCAAATGGAATGCAGCGTAAAACCCGACAACATCGCTAGGAAGACTCAGCAAATGCTTGTTTCCTCCTGGCAATTTCTATCTGAGGAGTGAAGATTGAACATACCAGCACAAGGAGATCACACAACTTGTGCTGAAAGATACAAACATCCCAGGAATCAGCGTCTCATTGAGAGCAGATATTCTAAGTCACTGTTTAGTAATGTTCTGATTAAGGTTGTACGGTTTTCCGGTATAAGTATAGTACCGCGATACTAATGAATCATATTCGGTACTATCCATCCATCCATCCATTTTCTACCACTTGCCCCGTTCGGGGTCGGTACTATACCGCCTTTAAAATGTACCGGTCCCCCACGTCGTGTCATGCAGAGGAGCATGTTCGCCAATGCTCAATCACAGAGTAGTTACAAGCAGACACAGTGTGTAGACAGAAAAGGGAGAACGGGACAAGGGATATGATATAAATGGTCTATAGTTGAGTAAGTCAAACCAAGACTTCATCATGCCCGACTGTTAACCATTACGACGATTATCTTTACTTCCAACACACTGCACACAAGTGAATGAAGGGGATACTTACTCAACAGCCATACATGTCACACTAAACATGTGCCATATAGTGAAACCATACTAAACAACAATGACAAACACATTTTGGGAGAATATTTGCACCGCAACACACAACATAAACAAATTCCCAGAATTCCCTGCGGCACCAACTCTTCCGGGACGCTACAATATAAACAAACGCCATTGGTGGATCTACGCCGAACACCCACCGTATTGATACCAATTATAGGAGTGTATTTAGTGGATACTACTCTACTATGATTACATTGATATTGTTTAGCATCACAAAATCTTTTTTTTTTAAATTTGTATTTATATTATGTTTATAAACTCAGGAAATATGTCCCTGGACACATGAGGACTTTGAATATGACCGATGTATGATCCTGCAACTACTTGGTATCAGATTGATACCCAAATTTGTGGTATCATCCAAAACTAATGTAATGTATCTAACAACAGAAGAATAAGTGATTATTACATTTGAACAGAAGTGTAGATATCCATCCATCCATTTTCTACCGCTTATTCCCTTCGGGGTCACGGGGGGCGCTGGAGCCTATCTCAACTACAATCGGGCGGAAGGCGGGGTACACCCTGGGCAAGTCGCAGATAGAACATGTTAAAAGAGAAAGTAAGCAGATATTAACAGTAAATGAACAAGTAGATTAATAATTCATTGTCTACCACTTGTCCTTAATAATTTTGACAAAATAATAGAATGATAAATGACACAATATGTTACTGCATATGTCAGCAGCTAAATTGGGAGCCTTTGTTTGTTTACTTACTGTACTAATAAAAGACAAGTTGTCCTGTATGTTCACTATTTTATTTAGGGACAAACTTGCAATAAGAAACATATGTTTAATGTACCGTAAGATTTTTTGTTAAAATAAAGCCAATAATGAAATTTTTTGTGGTTCCCTTTATTTAGAAAAGTACAGAATTACATTTTGGTACCTGTACCAAAATATTGGTATCGGGACAACACTAGTTCTTATTTTGGCCCTGAAACTCTTAGTAATAGTCGTGCATGATAATGCTCCAAGGTGCTCACAATGTTGGCCATACTTAGTGGTAGCAAACACAGAACACACTCTGTATGTTGCTGTTGCCGAAAGTAACGTTCGTTGCTATGCGCTCTGTCAAATCACTGTGCCCAAAAAAGAAGATGCAGTAATGCTTAAAAAGACCGAAATCCTGTAAATATTTAATAATGCTGTCATGAATGTGCCTGTTACTACATTACATACATACTTACAACGTGTATATACAATGTTGGAGGGTTTTTTTAGTGGACTTTTTAGGTGGAACAGATCTCATCGCAATTATCTGCATTGTTAGCCGCCTCTTGCTAGCAGTTTTTTTTTTTTTAAAACTATTTAGGACACATTACAAATAAAGACATGAGTGTTATTGTGTCACACAATGATTTAGGATGAGGGGCAAAATTCCAATAAATTTTTCCTTTGTTTTAAGCTGACATAATAATGAAATGCATTTGAAGCACACTATTACCCCCAAAAATGGAAATAATCTGTCCAAAAGCAAACAATTTGAAAACTAACATTTTTGAATATATAACTCATAAGTGTGGTATAAATGTGCCATTATTTGCATTATGACACACAACAATGATGTTGAAGGCCTACTATACTGTATTGCAAAAGTGTTTGACATCGCACATGGGCCTGACAAATCAAAGTGAAAAAATAAATTAACAGATAAAGTTAAAAGGAAAACAAATACCTGCAAAACTTTGATAGCAAGCGATCACCTTGGAGTCTTGCTGCTTTGTATGAAACATCTGTTTGCCCAAAAAGGCAAAAGAAAAAGCAAAATGCATGCAGTTAACCGTCTGGACATTCATAATTTAATAGCAGTTAAATTAAGTGTGTGGGACTTAAGTGTGTATAAAAAATGTTTTGGATTCATATTTTGTTTCACTTTTTTTGCACAAATTTCTCCCTCAACTTCAATCAATCAATCAATCAATCAATCAATCAATCAATCAATCAATCAATCAATTAATCATTTAAAGTTTATTTATATAGCCCTTAATCCCAAGTGTCTCAAAAGGCTGCACAAGCCACACCGACATCCTCGGCTCAGATCCCACATCAGGGCAAGAAACAACTCAACCCAGTCAACTTCAGTCCTCCTAAGTAAGAATAGCTAACATTTAATGTTTTTGTAACCTTTTGAATAACAATTGGGGACGGCGTGGCGAAGTTGGTAGAGTGGCTGTGCCAGCAATTGGAGTGTTGCTGGTTACTGGGGTTCAATTCCCACCTTCTACCTTCCTAGTCACGTCCGTTGTGTCCTTGGGCAAGACACTTCACCCTTTGCCTCTGATGGCTGCTGGTTAGCGCCTTGCATGGCAGCTCCCGCCATCAGTGTGTGAATGTGTGTGTGAATGGGTAAATGTGGAAATACTGTCAAAGCGCTTTGAGTACCTTGAAGGTAGAAAAGCGCTATACAAGTATAACCCTTTTATCATTTATTTAATTGTCTTTTCTTTTACTTCATTTTCTTTTGCACAAAATGGGTTGCTGTAACCCAGAAATTAAAACTAGTTTTATTACAAATCTACTATATTCAGGCCTTTTTTGTTTACCCCAGTATCAGCCCTTTAACATGTACTTTATAAATGATAAATCATGTTATGCAAATATTTTTTATATATATATATATATATATATATATATATATATATATATATATATATATATATATATATATATATATATATATATATATATATATACACAAAACTGACAATATCAGAACAAATGGACAATCAAAAGGTTAAAAATATGACAAGTTTGCTATTTTTATTTAGGATTGATTATTTAATTAAATAAAAGATTTGAGCCAAGAAAAAGAAGAAAACATATGGATCCAAAAATGTTATATACACCCTGAGGACTTTTTGTTCCTGGCACTATCGAAGTGGGCTAAGGATTTTTCCCAAGTTATCGTTGATATATAGAAGAATTTGAAAATAAAAAATATTTAAATTAAACATTAAAACCTCTCTTAGGAAAACAATCTTTCTATTCAGAGTAACACTACCAACATTTTAGTAACAATTTACCTGAAAGGATGTAAAGGGTTGATTACTTGACGCTTGCTGATCTGAAGATACGCTGCTGTCATGCAGTACAAAAAAGGCAAAGAAAAAGCACAGTGTTAATCATTTCAATCAATCAATCAATGTTTATTTATATAGCCCTAAATCACAAGTGTCTCAAAGGGCTGTACAAGCCACAACGACATCCTCGGTACAGAGCCCACATACGGGCAAGGAAAAACTCACCCCAGTGGGACGTCGGTGAATGACTATGAGAAACCTTGGAGAGGACCGCATATGTGGGTAACCCCCCCCCCTCTAGGGGAGACCGAAAGCAATGGATGTCGAGTGGGTCTGACATAACATTGTGAAAGTCCAGTCCACAGTGGATCCAACACATCAGCGGGAGTCCAGTCCACAGCGGGGCCAACAGGAAACCATCCCGAGCGGAGACGGGTCAGCAGCGCAGAGATGTCCCCAACCGATGCACAGGCTAGTGGTCCACCCGGGGTCCCGACTCTGGACAGCCAGCACTTCATCCATGGCCACCGGACCTATGCAACTCCCCCTCGCAAGGGACAGGGGAGAAGAGGAGAGAAGAAAAGAAACGGCAGATCAACTGGTCTAAAAAAGGGGGGTCTATTTAAAGGCTAGATTATACAAATGAGTTTTAAGATGGGACTTAAATGCTTCTACTGAGGTAGCATCTCTAACTGTTACCGGGAGGGCATTCCAGAGTACTGGAGCCCGAATAGAAAACGCTCTAAAGCCCGCAGACTTTTTTTGGGCTCTGGGAATCACTAATAAGCCGGAGTTCTTTGAACGCAGATTTCTTGTCGGGACATATGGTACAATACAATCGGCGAGATAGGCTGGAGCTAAACCGTGTAGTATTTTATACATAAGTAGTAAAACCTTAAAGTCGCATCTTAAGTGCACAGGAAGCCAGTGCAAGTGAGCCAGTATAGGCGTAATATGATCAAACTTTCTTGTTTTTGTCAAAAGCTTTGCAGCCGCATTTTGTACCAACTGTAATCTTTTAATGCTAGACATAGGGAGACCCGAAAATAATGCGTTACAGTAATCGAGACGAGACGTAACGAACGCATGAATAATGATCTCAGCGTCGCTAGTGGACAAGATGGAACGAATTTTAGCGATATTACGGAGATGAAAGAAGGCCGTTTTAGTAACACTCTTAATGTGTGACTCAAATGAGAGAGTTGGGTCGAAGATAATACCCAGATTCTTTACCGAGTCGCCTTGTTTAATTGTTGGGTTGTCAAATGTTAAGGTGGTATTATTAAATAGATGTCGGTGTCTAGCAGGACCGATAATCAGCATTTCCGTTTTCTTAGCGTTGAGTTGCAAAAAGTTAGCGGACATCCATTGTTTAATTTCATTAAGACACGCCTCCAGCTGACTACAGTCCGGCGTGTTGGTCAGCTTTAGGGGCATGTAGAGTTGAGTGTCATCAGCATAACAGTGAAAGCTAACACCGTACTTGCGTATGATGTCACCCAGCGGCAGCATGTAAATACTAAAGAGTGCAGGGCCAAGAACCGAACCCTGGGGAACTCCGCACGTTACCTTGACATAGTCCGAGGTCACATTGTTATGGGAGACGCACTGCATCCTGTCAGTAAGATAAGAGTTAAACCAAGACAAGGCTAAGTCTGACATACCAATACGTGTTTTGATACGCTCTAATAAAATATTATGATCGACGGTATCGAAAGCGGTGCTAAGATCAAGAAGCAGCAACATAGATGACGCATCAGAATCCATCGTTAGCAATAGATCATTAGTCATTTTTGCGAGGGCTGTCTCCGTAGAGTGATTTGCCCTGAAACCGGATTGAAAAGGTTCACAGAGATTGTTAGTCACTAAGTGTTCATTTAGCTGCTGTGCAACAATTTTTTCGAGAATTTTGGAAATAAACGGAAGGTGGGAGACCGGTCGGTAGTTTACCATGAGGTCAGGATCGAGGTTAGGTCTTTTGAGCAGAGGATGAATAACCGCTTTTTTGAATGCTAGGGGAACAGTGCCGGAGGAAAGTGATAAGTTTATAATATTTAACACTGATGGACCTAATAATACAAACAGTTCCTTGATAAGTTTCCCAGGAAGTGGGTCAAGTAAACATGTTGTTTGTTTTATCCCACTTACACGCTGTAATAATTCCTCTAATGTTATTTCATCAAAAATAGAGAGACTATTTTGGAGGGCAGTGTCCGTCGTATATACAGTCGTATTTGTGTTAATAGAACCCAGTTGTAGCTGGGATGCGTTGTCTTTAATCTCCTTTCTAATGAGTTCAATTTTCTTATTAAAGAAATTCATAAAATCATCTGCCGAGTGGGTGGAGCTACTGGGAGGAGTCCCTTGTTGGGTTAGCGATGCTACTGTACTAAACAGAAATTTAGGATCGTTTTTGTTGAGGCGGATGAGATTTGAGTAGTATTTAGCTTTAGCTAAGGTAAGCATGCGTTTATAAGTTATTAAACTATCACTCCATGCTTGATGGAAAACCTCAAGTTTAGTCGCGCGCCATTTGCGTTCCAGTTTTCTACATGATAATTTATGAGCTCTAATTTCTTCTGTAAACCATGGGGTGCGCCTTTTAGGGGCCCTTTTTTGCTTTAGCGGTGCTATACTATCAATAATTTCGCGCAAGGCATCGTCAAAGTTGTTAGTGAGGTTATCAATAGAGCCGACATAATTTGGGAATGGTGCCATTACCGAAGGCAGTAGGTCAGCAAGAGTCATCGTTGTGGCAGCATTAATGTTGCGGCCGCTATAGCAGTTATTATTATTATTAGCTTGTTGACAACGAGTCAAAACTTCAAATTTTATAAGGTAATGATCGGACATTACTTTAGTATATGGAAGTATCATAACTTTGGAGGTGGTGACACCCCTGACAAGCACTAGATCTATTGTATTACCGTTGCGATGCGTGGGTTCATGTATTATTTGTGTAAGACCACAGCTATCAATTATGGTTTGGAGCGCCACGCACTGAGGGTCCGATGGGGTATTCATATGGATATTAAAGTCCCCCATTTGATGACGGATGAACTGAAGCTTTGTGAGGACTCTGAGGTTAAGTAAGCTATTAACAAGTGGTTATCTAATTTTTTTCACCAAGTACCACCTCAGAAAACACTTGGCTCTCCAAGTACCGCCATAATGACCAACATAAAAATACAGTAGCATAGTAGGCCTAAATAGTCATTAAAAACACGGCAGATGTTATATTTAACAAGCATAGTCAATATTTTTGCCCACTGCAACGTTACACACAGTTTGAACTGTCACACTGTGTTTGAATATAGAAAAATAAAACACTGTAATTTAGTCAAGTAATTCATTGCCACGTACCACTAGTTTGAGAATCACTGCATTAGACTTTTTCTCCTAACTCTTTTATCAATTTTCAACTCATTTAATAGGGCTGTGAATCGTTGGGCACCACACGATTCAATTTGATTCTTGCGGGTAACGATTCGATTCAGAATCAATTCTCAATTTAAAACGATTCTCGATTTGAAATCATCCATCCATCCATTTTCTATCGCTTGTCCCTTTCGGAGTCGCGGGGGGTGCTGGAGCCTATCTCAGCTACAATCGGGCGGAAGGCGTGTTACACCCTGGACAAGTCGCCACCTCATCAATACTTTTTTAAATAACATTGTCAGTTCTATGAATAACTACATTTATCCATAAAATAGATAAACAGCTCTGATACATTTCTATATTACTTAAAATAAAACTAGTTCTGTTTGATAACATTCTACCCAAACATTTAAGTAAATCAAATACAAATAAAGAAACAAGAGAACTATCCCACACTTCTCTTTTCTAAAGTAAATCTGTACATCAGATATGGGCATCGATATCAACAATAAAAAAATAAAAAAATAAAATATATATATATATATATATATATATATATATATATATATATATATATATATATATATATATATATATATATATATATATATATATATATATATATATATATATATATATATATATATGTATGTATGTATATATATATATATATATATATATATATATATATATATATATATATATATATATATATATATATATATATATATATATATATATATATATATATATATATATGTCTGTGTGTGTGTGTGTGTGTGTGTGTGTGTGTGAGTGTGTGTGTATATATGTATGTGTATATCTATGTATGTATGTATATATATATGTATGTATGTAAATATACATATATTTCTATGTATATATTTATATGTTTATAGACTGTATATATTTTTTAAATTGACTTTTGATTTATTTTAATCGATTAAGAATCGCTACATTTATTCGAAAAACATTTTTTTTTGACTCCCCTTGTAATGTTACACAGTGCCCCTCGGTGGTGGTTTAAGGAAATAATTACTCTTAGAAGCGCCCCCATTTTCTATTGGCTGTCAATGTCACCTGATAAAGGTCGAAGGTCAGAGCAGCCATCTTGTTTTTTCCATTTTTGTGTGAGACAAGGTGCTACAAACATTTCTCTCTCAAGCTTTGCATCATCGTTGTTGAGACTTGAAGAAGCTTTGTTTGTAAGTGTGTCCAATATATTACGTTTGTGCAAGTTCATTGATGGTGTATACTTGGTACAATATATAAGCTAATGCTGAAGGTTAACATTCCAGTCTGTATGCAACATAACTGCTAATTTGGCTATGTATTTTTGATTTAATGTGAACATTGATCACACATTTAAGAGTCTTCTGGCGTGTAAACTTTGCGACAAAGACTATAGAATAGAATAGAATAGAAATATTCCAACAGTAAACAGCCTTCTAAATTACTTTGTCTACGCCAAGGACCAGTGTTTAGCTATCTGTCACTTGGTGCAGCCACATACGCAAGGGACAGAATACCCCTATTATATAACGTCAGAGGAGATTTGAGGTTCCAGGTCATTCCTAGTAACTCAAAACCATTGAGTATGGATTACCACAAACTCTTACACAATCACCAAGATAAGTAAGGACTGGTTTAACAATGTATATCCATATATCAAGTCTATTCAAACAAAAGGTAAAAAAACTAAGAAAAATGTTATTTACTCTGAGAGAACGGACGTGTCATAGAAATATCAAAAGTTTAATACCATAACAGTTTATCAATATTTTCTCATATAACTTTTGCTGAACTTGATGTGTTTCAGGATAAAAGTAAAGATACGATTCACGGACGTTGGCAAAGAGAAGCATCTGGGCAGTAAAGTGATTATTGGTAATCCGCTGAACCTTGTTTAATGACATCATGTCTTATAATAACAAATCCAGTTTCAGAGTTTCATTAAGTTGCGGGCAGTCACTGCACATGAACTGGAGGTATCGCATCCTCCGACGTGCGGGATTGATGTAGCGGTTGCTTACGCGTCATTTGTTATGTGGTTTTTCATTGGGGCTGCTGCCAGAAGCCTGAGCTGCACCTTCCATAACTCTTACACCCGTGAAAGATTTTTAATTAAAATGAAGGCAGCCGGCTGAACTGTGGCGACGTCACAAATAGTTTTGCCCATCAAGGTCTCGGGGCGTTGGATTGCAGGCAATTGTGCCTTGTTTGAAGAACTTGTTAATCACATCTGCTTCTTAATTCAGTTATCAACAGCCGCAGATTGATGCGTCCACAGATGGCCAGAAACAGAGAATTCAATCGCTCTCCATGTGTCATTTGTCCCCTTTCCGGATTATATATTGATACGCCGCTGACCCCGTGCATTTACCCTATTGGATTTTTTTATTACGCATCTTTGGGCCTCTGCTGAAGAATACCCACTGACCCCACAACGTCTACTGTAAGAGTTCACACATAATACACACATGCTTTTGTTGCAAACATTCCTGTTCTGTTGTCAACTTGTGTGTGTTGGAGGCGGCTTGGGGTCAAAGAGTCCGCGTGAGGGTATGGGGGGGCTGGTGAGGGGGGTTTGCAGGGTTGAGTGCGGGAGTCGGAGAGTTGGAAGGTCACGTTCATAAATTGTTGCCAGTGTGCGGTGGCTTAATTGAAAAGGCTGAAGAAGGAATGAGACCTCATGATCTGAATGATCTGATGCCCCGCGCTCCTCCCTTGTGACCCCCCCGGGCTTTCACTCATTAAACAGTGTATCTATCTCGATGTCTGAAGAAGGAGCAAGCGTAGCCATTGATAGAACACATAGTTTGTATGTTTCTGCTACAGTAGTACCATCCATAGGATCACAATGCTTAGAAATTATACTGCATTTTGTTTAATACAATAGAAACTTTGCAAAATAACAAAGTAGAAAGAGCGTGTTTTGGGGTTCTTTGAGGTTCTGGTGTGTGTTTTAGAATAGATTCCAACTCATTAATTAGTCTGCGCTTATTTGTGTGTGCGTTAGGGATGTGCAATACCACATATTTTCTTACGGACCCAATACCGAGTAAAATTCAGGCTGGTATCGGTCATACCGATACTTTGTGCAAATATAACTATTATGTCTGCTAACATTTTCAAAGTTGTGTATTTCAAATAATAACATATCTCATAGAATGAGATGACTGCATTGTCCAGTAGCCACTATTTACTTCAGTCACTTTGGTTGTTAAAAAGTTACTGAATCAATGTCAACTCACTGAATCGTTTTGGATCGTATCATTCTAAAAAAAAAAAAAGTATCGACAACCACAAATTCTGAATCGAATCGTTAAAACGAATCGTTACATCCATAAAATCATGTGACACATTTCGTCCGCCAAAAAAGTTAATTGTGTGGCTACTCATTTATTGTAATTATTTTTTTTAAATAAAACTTGGTTATAAGTATGCGTGCGTATTTTTTGAGCACCTTTAACAATACCATGAGGATAATGATAATTGTGATATTCATTTTTCATATTGTTACAACCCTAAATACTCTAGTCTGATTCTTTTAAGAGACAGTGTCAAAAATCTGCTTTTCTAATGGGGCTGTTTTCAAAATATCAATCATTTGAACTGGAATATACATGTTATGATCTTTCTTTCCACAGGAGTACACGTTCACAAACGTTTGTCTTTATTTTTGAAAACCTCATACTAATGATACCAATATTTTGGTACCGGTGCTAAAGTTATTTCGGTACGTTTTTAAATAAATGGGGCCACAAAAAAATTGCATTTTTCTTTAACAAAAAATCTTAGGGTACATTAAACATATGTTTCTTATCGCAAGTTTGTCCTTAAATAAAATAGTGAACATACAAGACAACTTGTCTTTTAGTAGTAAGTAAACAAACAAAGGCTCCTAATTTAGTCTGCTGACATATGCAGTAACATATTGTATCATTTATCATTCTAATATTTTGTCGACATTATTAGGACAAGTGGTAGAAAATTATTAATCTACTTGTTCATTTACTGTTAATATCTGCTTACTTTCTCTTTTAACATGTTCTATCTACACTTCTGTTAAAATGTAATAATCACTTATTCTTCTCTTGTTTGATACTTTACATTAGTTTTGGATGATACCACAAATTTGGGTGTCAATCCGATACCAAGTCGTTACAGGATCATACATTGGTCATATTCCAAGTCCTCATGTGTCCAGGGACATATTTCCTCAGTTTATAAACATATTACACATTTTTTTTTAAATGACAGAAGACATCCATCCATTTTCTACCGCTTATTCCCTTCGGGGTCGCGGGGGGCGCTGGAACCTATCTCAGCTACAATCGGGCGGAAGTCGCCACCTCATTGCAGGGCCAACACAGATCGACACAATCATAGTAGTATCGACTAGATACGTGCCTGTACTTGATATCATTACAGTGGATGTTAGGTGTAGAGCCACCCATGGCGTTTGTTTACATTTTGATGCCAGTGAGCTACGTAGTGTAGTGAAACATGTTTAGCTATTCCTCGTCCTGCAGGGATGATACTTGTAAGAAACTTACTTTATTTGTCGCCATGGAGACCAGAATTAGTGATTTTGAAGTAGCTAAAACACTGCCGACGGCGGATGGATGTTAGCCGCTAGCTAGCTAGTCATGTCTTAAAGCAGTGGTCCCCGATACCGGTCCGTGGATCGATTGGTACCGGGCCGCACAAGAAATTAAAAAATAAATAAATAAATAAATAAATTTAAAAAAATATATATATATATTTTTATTTGTTTTATTAAATCAACATAAAAAACACAAGATACACTTAAAATTAGTGCACCAACCCAAAAAACCTCCCTCCCCCATTTACACTCATTCACACTCATTCGCACAAAAGGGTTGTTTGTTTCTGTTATTAATATTTCTGGTTCCTACATTATATATCTCTATAGATCAATACAGTCTGCAGGGATACAGTCCGTAAGCACACATGATTGAAAAAAAAGAACAACCCCATAACACCCCATACCCCCCCGGTCCGTGGGACAAATTTTCAAGCGTTGACCAGTCCGCAGTTACAAAAAGGTTGGGGACCACTGTCTTAAAGCACCTCTTCCTGAGGGCGTTTCAGTGTTATAGCTCCCTTTTCTGTGTAAACACTGTCTGTTTGTAAGTACTCCGTGATTGTGTGCCGCCGAACATGCTCGTCTGCTCGTAAACCAGCAATGTCACGACGTGACTTCGCGTGGTGTGTGGGTCTGGTACGTTTCAGAGACGGTATCGTTCCGAAAATGATTCATTAGTATCGCGGTACTATACTAATACCGGTATATCGTACAACCCTACCTCATACTGTAAAAAAACATTTAGACATTGCAGTTCGTGTGTTAGAGATAATTGTTTTCCAATCAGAGTTTTATGCTGCAGATTCCGAAAATTCTTTAAGACACTCTGCAAAAGTGGTGCCATTAAAAATATATAGAAATTATATTTTATCAAAATATGCCAAATATTTATGGACTTTATACTAACAGTAGTACAGTAAGTTTTTTTGCAAAAAAGATTCCGTCATGAGGCAGTGGAGGCCAAACAATGAGCCAATTAGTCGTAAGTCAATTCTCAGGCCGCCTGCTGTAACCTAATACATTCCTCCATAAGTACAGTGTCTATATGTCACTAATATATGTCACTATACTGATTATGATCTCACACCATCTGTCTTTCTGCTGCTGCTGCTGCTTGAGATAACCCCACTCCCGTGTTGACAAAGCCGCCGCTCATTTATAAAGCCCAGGTCGCACCTTCCCCACCGTCCCTTATGGAAATCTGTCCAGGAAACAAAGCAATCATGAGCATGAATGAGAGAGAGGGAGGCGCGCTGTGAAATTCTATATTTGACGGGTGTTCACGTTCCACACAGGTGACACATCGTCGCCACCTTTTGAAGAGGAGCAATGAGCCGAGCGGACCACTCCGCAAAGAAAGCGGGAGAATCTGTCATTTCACACTAGGAGGAAACCCATCCAGGGCGTCTATTGTTCCTCATAAACAGGCCGGCCATGGTTAAACATATCATTTTGACACGTCTGGGCGTTATGACACGGATGCTTTTACTGCTGCCATAGGTGGAAGGAAACTGTTTCTCATGTTACACTGAGCGGGGCGGCATGAAGATGCTGTCATCTTGTACCTATAACGTTGATGTTCTCTCAGTCTTTGGTTCAAGATCTGTGCTCTTTATTGATCGCCACAACTCGGTCCAGTCCAAACCATTCCCATTCACACTAACAAGCAATTTTCAGTGTTTAGCCAAACTAATGTACATGATTTTGCCCATGGGAACCCAGAGCACAGGAAAAGAAACAGGGACGCCGGAAATACTCTGCACGAAAGGCCTGAATCAAGATTAAAATCTAGAACCTTCTTGAGGTGCAAACTACGGTAATGCTTTAAACCAGGGGTGTCTAACTAATTTTAGATGGGGGGCCACATGGAGAAAAATCTACTCCCAAGTGGGCCGGACTGGTAAAATCACGGCACCAAACTTAAAAATAAAGACAACTTCAGATAGTTTTCTTTGTTTAAAAATAGAACAATCACATTCTGAAAATGTACAAATCATAATGTTGTTTTTTTTTTTATACTTACATGTTGCGGGTGTTAATTTTCTATCAAAATTAAAAAATAATATCAAAATCAAATTACAGGATGTTATTTATGTAGTTTTCCAGACTGGTGCACTAACGTGGTTTATTTTTTTTTACATATATAGCATCATCTACAAAGATACAAATAATTGCTATTGCGACATCTAGTGGACACATTTAGAACAGCAGTTTCTTTCATTCCAAAATTTCGGCTCATTTTTATATTTAGCAAACTAGTTCCGCGAGCCGAATAAAACCTGTTCACAGGCCTGATCTGGCTCGCGGGCCGTACATTTGACACCCCTGCTTTAAACCTTGACATAAAGCCTATACCATAGATCAGCACCAAATAGAGTACAATGGAAATTTGATTTACAAACTTAATTGTTTTTTGAACATCAAGGGTTGGAATTAGGGGTTAAATCACCAAAATGATTCCGAGCACAGCCACCGCTGGTGCTTACTGTTCCCCTCACCTCCCTGGAGGTGAACATGGGGATGGGTCAAATGCAGAGGGTAATTTCACCACATCTAGTGTGTGCGTGTGTGTGACTATCAGTGGTACTTTAACTTGAACTTTTAACAAAGTCAGAACCGTATTAAAGTGTCCAGTAACAAACGTGTCCGCATCATTTAACTTCTGATGTTATGCGCTTAACTTAATGAATTATTGTGACCACTAGGTGTCGCTAAACACTAAATAACACTCTACTTGAAAAGCATAAATCTGTCATAAGATTGTTTTTTTTATACCGACCATTGTTCTCTGAGTAATTTCCCTTGATTAAGTCTTTTTGAAACATTCCACACTACAAAAATGATAAAAGTATGTACTACAATTCCTATATCGTATCGGATTAATTTCGTATTAACAAACACCAGGTGCTCAAATTTAAATCAATCAATCAAAGTTTAATTGTATAGCATCTTACAACATCACAGTAGTGCACAGTATTGGTATACTGTTGGAAGTGAAAATGAAATAGAATAATACTCTGAATTAGTCAATGTACATTTTGTGTAGATTTACTATTCACTGAAAATGACTGCACTTTTTTTGAAATTTTGTCTATCTTTCACAATTATTATGAAAGACAAGAACACACGTCTTTAAATAACAAACATTTGGAAGATGTGGCTAATGGTAGTCAGCCTTCAAAGTCCTCTAAAACAACTTCAAAACCCTCCAGCAAAGTTTTATATACACAATGCAAGTCTATAATGTAGTAACAGACACGTTCATAACAATATGTAATATGTTCAATATTTTCTGTATTTTAATCATTTTAATAATTTCAGAGACGGATTTATTCCACTCATTGATTGTTTCCATAGCAGCACACACCTGACTTCCGGCAACAACTTGTATTCCTAGTTCCGGAATCAAACACGAGCATGTTCTAATCATGGCAGACAACAAAGACAACTATTTTTGGACAAATGAGTATTTACAACCTTATACTTTTGAAGCTAAATATACTGCTGCTTATAGAAGCGAGCACAAAGGATTTTGATTTGATTTTTATTAAGGATCCCCATTAGCTGGTTGCCTCAACAACCCACTAGTCTTCCTGGGGTCCACAATTCAATATAAAAGCATATAATAACTACACAATACATACAAAAATAAAAGCATCAATAAGAAAACAAGCAAACAATTTACAGTCACAGAATAATAATTACCATATAAATATAACTACACAATATAAAACCAAACAAATCATCAACGAGCAAACTAATTTAAAGACTCAGATAAAATATTACTTTCTTTTAAAAAACCTGTTTACTTTCAATGCCGGTGAAATTTGGAGGCAGGTTATTCCAGAGCGATAAAGATCTATAAATAAAAGATTTCCGCAAAGCATTCTTCCTGGGACGAGGGAGTACAAAATTCCCCTCACTGGACGCCCTGGTATTATGATCATGTATAGTGCTATTGTGAACTATTTGGGCGATGAGAAAAGGAGTTTTACTACCGGTTACTGATTTGAACAATATAAGAGTATTAGCTGACAACCTGTTCTGCACTGTTAGCCAGGATAGAGAAACATGCATTTGGTTCACATTGGTTCTTAGTGAACAACCAAGAACCAGCCTTGCTGCCCTATTCTGGACAATCTGGAGCTTACTGATCTCACCACTTGCAGCAGACACCCAGACTGTAGAACAATAGTCCAGATGACACAAGACTAAACTCTTAACAATCTGACAAAGAAGAGGTGGATCAACAAAAGCAGCACATTTCCTGTAACTATATCACTGATATGTTTTGACCAGGATAGAGTGCAGTCCAGCATCACTCCAAGGAGCTTGGCACTTCTGACCTGTTGAACTGTTGAAATACCAAAGGAAGAGTGAGACGTTTGAGCAGACAGAAGCCGGGAGAGTGAGGTGAAAGCGATTTGGACGCTATAAATATGGCACTTGGAGCCAAGCTATTTCGACAAAAATGGATTGCTAACTCAAAATCAAAAGGAAACGTCCCCAGCTGGACCAGACAAACAACTGTCCATCAAGTGAGTCACTTTAGTATTGATCATGATACACGCAGCATGTCATGCTTGTTAGCACAACTACAGTACATACGCTGTCTGGCTAGCTCAGCTGTGTACAAACAAAACATGAAACGTGGGCTAATACTTTACAGTTACTGTAATATCATTGTTCATGTTTTTCAGTCAGTACAAATTGGTGTCGTATCGCAGTGTTGCGCATAACAAAATCAAACATGTTTCGTGTTGACGTAGAAGCTAGCCTATCTCTTGCCGTAGTTAGCTTGTACGGCTAATACCCTCGTACTTCGATAGAAAAATAGTTTCACAGTCTTTGCTCTTACAATAACAATGTCGTTACAGCTTGGTTATTATACAGGTTACGGAACGTAAATTAAGTATTGTTGACAGTTTTTGAATTAATTTTAAAGTGGTTTAGAGGTTGAATTGATTGCTCCTGCTAGCTGCATTGTTAGCCACCTAGAACGAGCCAATTTTTTCAAGTAAGAAAAAAAAATGTTTTCGCAAAAATGCTAAAAAATAGTGTGGTTCCCCTTAACACACAGCCAATTTTCAGTACCAAGATAGTTGTGTCTTGCCTACAGTCAAGCCTAGTAGTGTCATGGTATGGGGCTGCATGACTGCTGCTGGCTCGGGGGAGTTGTGGTTCATGGCCGTTTTCCAACGAGCCCAAACTCTCATCCAAGATGAAAAGGGGCTTGCTTAGAAATCTGAATGTGATGGAGTGGATAAGTACAGTTGTGGTCAAAAGTTTACATACACTTGTAAAGAACATAATGTCATGGCTGTCTTGAGTTTCCAATAATTTTTTACAACTCTTTATTTTTTTGTTATAGAGTGATTGGAGCACATACTTGTTGGTCACAAAAAACATTAATGAAGTTTGGTTCTTTTATGAATTTATTATGGGTCTACTGAAAATGTGACCATATCTGCTGGATCAAAAGTATACATACAGCAATGTTAATATTTGGTTAAATGTCCCTCGGCAAGTTGCACTGCAATGAGGCGCTTTTGGTAGCCATCCACAAGCTTCTGGAAAGCTTCTGGTTGAATTTTTGACCACTCCTCTTGACAAAATTGGTGCAGTTCAGCTAAATTTGTTGGTTTTCTGACATGGGCTTGTTTCTTCAGCATTGTCCATATGTTCTCATTAAGTTTAAGTCATTAAAGAAGGCCATTCTAAAACCTTAATTCTAGCCTGATTTAGCCATTCCTTTACCACTTTTGACGTGTGTTTGGGGTCATTGTCCTGTCCCAACTGCGCCCAAGACCCAACCTTAGGGCTGATGATTTTAGGTTGTCCTGAAGAATTTGGAGGTAATCCTCCTTTTTCATTGCCCCATTTACTCTCTATAAAGCACCAGTTCCTTAGGCAGCAAAACAGGCCCAGAACATAATACTACTACCTAAGGGTGTGGGAAAAAATTGATTCGAATTCGAATTGCGATTCTCACGTTGTGCGATTCAGAATCGATTCTCATTTTTAAAAAATAGATTTTTTTCAAATTATTATTATTATTATTATTTTATTTGTTTTAATTAATCAATCCAACAAAACAAAACACAGCAATACCATAACAATGCAATCCAATTCCAAAACCAAACCCGACCCAGCAACACTCAGAACCGCAATAAACAGAGCAATTGAGAGGAGACACAAACACGACACAGAACAAACCAAAAGTAGTGGGAAAAAAAAGAATATTATCAACAACAGTATCAATATTAGTTACAATTTCAACACAGCAGTGATTAAAAATCCCTCATTGACATTATCATTCGACATTTATAAAAAAAAAAAAAAAGAACAATAGTGTCACAGTGGCTTACACTTGCATCGCATCTCATAAGCTTGACAACACACTGTGTCCAATATTTTCACAAAGATAAAATAAGTCATATTTTTGGTTCATTTAGTAGTTAAAACAAATTTACATTATTGCAATCAGTTGATAAAACATTGTCCTTTACAATTATAAAAGCTTTTTACAAAAATCTACTACTCTGCTTGCATGTCAGCAGACTGGGGTAGATCCTGCTGAAATCCTATGTATTGAATGAATAGAGAATCGTTTTGAATCGGGAAAAAATCGGTTTTGAATCGAGAATCGTGTTGAATTGAAAAAAAAAATCGATTTTGAATCGAATCGTGACCCCAAAAATCGATATTGAATCGAATCGTGGGACACCCAAAGATTCACAGCCCTACTACCACCACCATGCTTGACGTTAGGAAGGGTATTCCTGGGAATAACCTACAAACATATTGCTGTGTATTGTGGCCAAACAGCTCAATTTTTAGTTTCATCTGACCACAGAACTTTCCTCCAGAAGGTCTTATCTTTGTCCATGTGATGTCAGATGAAACAAAAATTGAGCTGTTTGGCCACCCAGCAATACCCAGCAATATACCCAACAAGTATGTGCTCCAATCACTCTATCACAAAAAAATAAGAGTTGTAGAAATTATTGAAAAATCAAAGTGTAATGAAAACTTTTGACCACGACTGTATGTCTTCTCCAATTAACCACCTGCGGGACATTATTAGGCAGAGGAAGATGTCACAACATCCACCAGTGATGTCATCATGGGGGAGTTGAAGATGAATGCAGTAACAATCTGTGCAGGATTGCTGAATTGAATGCCCAAGAGAATGAAGGCAGTGCTGGATAACAATGGTGCTCACACTGAGTATGAATAATTTGGACATAATGTGATGTATACTTCTATATTTAGATAATAATGGCTTTGTATTGATATTTTACTGGATAGCTATATGGCTATACAAGTTGTACACTGACTACTCTAAAGTCCCATGAAATGGTATAATTTAATGGTTTCTGATATGTGACAGGTGTTCTTGCTTTTGTGATTTGTGACGTAGAAGATACAAATATGTTCTAAAGGTGTTCAAGAATTGATCCCTGAAGCGTTCATTTCATGAAAGGGCTGTTTGACATGCAGCACCCGACAACTTATTCATTAACGCTGCTAATCAGGCTCCCATATGTCGGAGGGTCTTCACACTTTGAAAGCACTTTGGAAGCATATCATCTCGCCCACTCCGTGTCAATATGTCAGCCATCTGTTTTTAAGACAATATGCTCCACGGGGGAGGGGGCTCGCCCACCGTTTTATGACTCTGAGGTGTGAACACCCTCCCTCGGTCCACGCGTGGTGTCCCGTCACCTGCTGTGTCCACCTGAGGTCCCAGGACAGCAGTTATAGTGGTGAGCTGCTCAGCGTGAGCCGGTCTCTTCTTTAAGGTGCAACAGAAACAATCCCACTAAGTGGTGGATCGCCTTTCACACAGATTACTAAGCATCTGTCACTTTTGCTTGAAGGGGGCGGGGGGGGGGAGGGACAAGGTCTCGATACCGCTGGATGCACGCGAGCTGGCCTGCAAGGACTCATGTACTTGCACTACATTAAAAAAAAATAAAAAAAATAAATCTGGTTTACATTTACTTCAAGAATGTTTTCATTTATAATAAGCAGGGTTACTGTATGCACATTTCTATAAAATTATTTCAGTTAAACTTTGCGCAAGGGTTGGGCATTAGCAAGAAAATGGTCATAACATTTTGGATTTATTATTGACTTTGGTAAATTAATTTTTGCAAATCAGGACTAATCTTGATAAATCAAATATTTTCATAGTTTTTATTTTCATAAAAAGTGTACAACTTTCTAAATACATATTTTTTGACATATTTAGAATCCCTTAAATACTAAATAAATAACACCCATAGAGTCACCTATACACTCATTTCACCCAATATAGTAGCCTTAAGTATGTTCTACTGTAGATTACTATACTCCCCGGGGTAGCCCACAGGATCCTCCAAATCTCTCTGCTATGGTCACCCGGCCACTATAACACGGCCATGACATGGAAATACCTTATTCTGGGTAATTGCTCTAATTTAGAACTGGGTCTCCATGTGACGAAACCACTGGCGTAAATTGTTTTGCAAAAACTTGGTCAACTTGACAGTAGTAGCTACGATCATTAGCTGTGTTGTTAGCATTGTGTGTCCAACTACCTCGCTCAAGCCAAAGCTGGGTTATTGATGTCGAAGATGAAGTGCATCAGAAGAGTTCATCACCTCTTTGGCTGGACAGCTGTTGATAGCTTAGCTACAGACTCCAATGCTACGTTTGTCTTCTGACGTCGCTCACGTTAAAGGCTCACCAATATGGCCCCTCGCTTCCTAATTTTCATAGACTCCTTATTCCATCTCTTGTATTTCTTTCTTTTTCATGAAGAAACGTGTACTCGGCTGCCAGTTGTGTGTTGTGTGTCACACTTCATGTTGTTGCGATGCGGAAGTTAGGTGCTCCACTGTCACTTCCGTTTTGTCAGTCGTGACATTTCTGGCTTAAAGTTATGTTGTGGCTTAAAATTACTATGTTGTGTCATTTTTATTTGTTGTGGCTTTTGCATTTGTGCTGTAGCTGAAAGTTATTGTAATTAATAATGTATTTATATATACATTATTTTATATACATTTTTATAAAATTATATTTATAATTATTCTATGCAATTATACAGTATATAATTTTAAAAAAATTAATTAAGCTGTATAATCACTCGGCACTCACCATACAGCAATAGATGATATCTGTCTATTACCTGACCGCTTCTATGTTAGCTACCTCTCTTTGTTTATAATGTCTATTTTCTGCTGGATCTACTCTGTATTTTATGCTGCCTTTTTTTTTGTTTATTTATTTTTTGCTGCAGCTGTTACATATACTGTAATATTGTACATAGTAATTGGGATTTGTTATGTATTGTATATATTATTAAACAAATTATATAATATTATAATATAATATATCAGTATATTTTATATACTGTATATATAATATGTAAATATTACAGAAGTTATACTTTATATTGCTACTATGGTACATTTTTGGTCTACTTTATACCTGCATTATCCTTTCCATCCTTTGTAACCGAGCTACTGTGTGGAGCAATTTCCCTTGTGGATCAATAAAGTTTGTCTAAGTCTAAGTTAATGACATTGCAGTGTGGCGTCTGCGTTTGGTATGACCTTTCGCAGCGACCAGCACCCCCCCACAACCCCAAAAGGGACAAGTGGTAGAAAATGGATGGATGGATGGACGTCATAGATGAACGAAACAGACTTGAACGTTCTTATTTTTAAAAGTGTTAAACTTCATAAAAAGTTTCTCTTCTTAAATCCAATGTTTTCCTTTTTCTAGTATCGATAGAACCGATCTATACCTATCTTATCTTCCGGAAGGCAAACTTGCCGAGCACAAATCGATATATAAGGTCGAGGTTTCTTTAATGGTACCTGGAGGTAACATTTGTAATTCAGCGTCAAGACAGAATGAAGCAAGCAAACACCAATCATATAAAACATAAAAAAACATTTTAAAAAATCCACAAATGATCACCAGTATACAGGCACACTGTAGATCAATAACACATAATATAATACCTTATAAACCAATATAATCATTGTGATTAAAGTGCTATGGCATGATAAATAAATACAATCACCATGTGATAACCTTATTTAAGCGTGTGATGGCAGCAGGTACAAAAGTATTCTTATATCGTTTAGTTCTACAAAGAGGTACAATGAAATGCCGACCAGAGCGAAAGAGCTGGAATTCACTATGTAAAGGATGATGGGTGAAGTGGTGAATACTAGAGCATAGATGTCAGATAGGCTGAGTTGTGGCTCACCTATAAGCTTACTAGCCCACTTTATGTACTTAAAATTTAGGAAAATAAATCGATACATCGATCAATTGTTACACCCTTACATATAATACATAAATAAAACATAATTTTACTTATTTGAGGCAAAAAAAAATGTAAAAGATATTCAAACATTTTATTAAATCTGCGTTTTAGTGAAGCCGCAATATTTGATATTTAATGAGTGCGATAGATGCAAATATGTTTTTATATTTTTATTATTAAATACAGCAAGGCGTCGTACTTAAGAAATTCCAGTAATAATAATTGATCAATTGATGAAATCTTGTTATAGTGTTTGAGATTGTTGATTACTTGTGTTGCCAGCAATCGAGCCCAAATGGGATGCACTACTTGGCTGTAACCAGTGGAGGCACTGTTGACTAAGTTTCAACTCGCTATTCACTGAGAACTTTGATGAACATTACCATGCATTTAAAGTATTACAAAATGTTGGAAACCATTTGATATTCAAAATTCATATGATTCTGCAGATAAAAATGTGTACATCCTACCCCCATTTGGTTTTTTTTAAGTGACTGCATGGGACAAACCAAAATAAATGTTCTTGGAAATTAAATTTTATTATTTTTTTGTGTGTATCATTTTATTGTAATATAACGTTATGTTCAATGTATAACATGTTAAATGTAGGATTAAAGAAGAAACTCTAAAAAAGTGTTAAGAACTTAACTATTTTGTAAATGTTATTTTAACTCCGTAGAGTGTGGAGCTATATAAACCCTGAACAAGTGTTAACTAGCTTAGTTTAAATCGCTCAGTGTTAATTTAACCCAGTTTGGTGAGTTAAAGAAGTACTCTGACATAGTGTTAATGACAACTCACAAAGTGTTGATTTAACCCAAGTTGGTGAGTTAAGGAACTCTGATATTGTGTTAAATGATTAACTATTTTGAAAATGTTCATTTAACTCTGAGAAGTGTGGAGCTATATAACCCCTTAAAAAGTGTTAAAATCAACTCTGTGGGAGTTAATTCAACAGTCCAGTTTTTGCTGTGTAGTTTGTTGTCTGAAGAAGGCAACAATAGCATCAGCTTTGAGGAGTTTTGCTACATCCTTTCGAACATTCGCAATGGCACAACTCCTCTTGGCAGCGTAACTGGCATGGAAACAGGAGTTCAGAACATTCAGAGACAGACAAAAAGGGATTTAAAAACAAGCACAATATACTGTATAGGCAAGGTGAAAAAGTGTTATAGTTTGGATATAGAGGTTTATACATGCAAATATCAGGTGAAACAATTTCTACCCAAGCGAGTCAGCGCTTTTCTTCCTGTCACTCACACACACACCAGTGACATGGGGAGATAAATTCAAGAGACAGTGACCAGCTGGAAAAACTGTCCAAGTCAGACGTATTCACGTTTTCCAGGCCAAGGATGCCTAAACTGATGGCGAGATGGAGCGGGGTTTTAAATTAAATGTGTCTTTGAGGTACCTTGTTGTACAGCAATACTGAGATGTCCAAATGATAAAGTATAGCACTGCTAATCGCTAGCTGAAAACTATTGCCGCTAAATGGCGCTAATCGCTAATTGGAAATTACCATTGCTGATGGCTCGCTTGGAAATAGAGCGCTAATAAATAAATGATAAATGGGTTATACTTGTATAGCGCTTTTCTACCTTCAAGGTACTCAAAGCGCTTTGACAGTATTTCCACATTCACCCATTCACACACACATTCACACACTGATGGCGGGAGCTGCCATGCAAGGCGCTAACCAGCACCCATCAGGAGCAAGGGTACTTCAAGTGTCTTGCCCAAGGACACAACGGACGTGACTAGGATGGTAGAAGGTGGGGATTGAACCCCAGTAACCAGCAACCCTCCGATTGGTGGCACAGCCACTCTACCAACTTCGCCACGCCGTTCCCGCTTAGTTAAATTTAGACTTAGACTTAGACTTTCTTTTATTGTCATTCTAATTTGAACTTTACAGTACAGATAAGAACAACATGTTGTTGCATTAGCTCGTTGTAGTGCAGGATAAAAGAGCAATAAGGTGCAGATATAAATAAATAGATTACTGTACAGTTAAATATATTGCACTTTTTCATATGCATCCACGTTTAATATAATGATATAGTTATTTATTCATATTTCTATTTTAAACCTGCAAGGTACAGTGAGTACACTACAGTGTGTTTGCTCACGGTTAATATCTATTTAAAGACTTCTACATTTGTGGAAAAATTGCTTGGGAATATGTATTAAAAAAAAAAAAAGTCTAATTAACTTAAAATTTCATGACCACCCTGCAGTACCTCTGGGGGTCACGGGCCCCCTGTTGAAGACAAGTGGATACATTGTTATTATATTACTGAGTTCCAATTGTATTTTATATCATTAATAAAATGATGATTGTTGTACTGCAGAGAGCTAAGGATTTGGGCCCGACACAACGGCACCTGCTGCCTCCTTTACGTAAGGACGGCGTCTCCACTCCTCTTGTTTGTAATCTCAATGTCATCTCTGTGTCTCTTCTACAATGTCGCTGAATTGTTTGTGCTCCCAGCTTTTTCTTTACCCATTGCTTGTGTCTTTCAGCAGACCACTGGATCCTTCCGAACAGGCCGGCCCGTTTGTTTGGCGGGTGTTGTGTTCAGGTCTCCGCGGGGCTCGGGGGGCCCGAGTGGTGCCGCGTCACATTCACGCCGGGTGAAAGGTGAGTACTCTGAGAACAGAGCGTTCGGGTCTGCTGGAGACGACCTGCCTGTTCTGCATGCTTGACTTTGGGCTCGGTGGAAAGGGGGGCTAGAGTGAGGGAATTACAAAAAATAAAGGAAGTGACTCGAGCTATTCAGCTAAATAAATTGAATTGCAGCATCTGAGGTACTTCACTCTTAAAAAGAGTCTCTATCAAATAAAGTGCTTGTTAGCTTACTTGTTGCTATGGTGACCATTGTTTTTTTTGTTTTTTTAAAACAACGTTGGTTGGCTCAAAACTGTGTACAGCATTAAGCTGTTTAATACAACAATGACATGGAAACAGGAGTTTAGAACATTCAGAAAGATATCTATCGGATTGCAGCCCTAAACCCCTAATGCAGGGGTGTCCAAACTTTTTCTACTGCACATTGAAAAATCAAAGCTAGCAGGGGCCATTTTGATATTTTTTATTTAAAAAAAACAATACAATATATGTATAAAAAATATACATTTTAGGCTTGATCCTGGGGACCCCAAAGGGTTTTGGTCCAAAAAATATAAAAAATGTGTCATTATTCAGTATTATTATTTGTGTTATTATTCAAGTTTTTAAATCTCTAGATCAACATTAGGTCTATCTGTCAATATAACATTTTTTAAAGATTTAAATTGTATGCTCTTTTTGTCAAAGAAAACCCTTTTTTTAATAAAAAAAACACAAAATATGCAATACTTGCACCCAGTGGCGTGCGGTGAGGTTAATGTCAGGTGAGGCACTGACTTCATCACAGTCAGATTTACAAACATATGAACCCTAAAGAGTGTCTTATTCACCATTTGATTGGCAGCAGTTAACGGGTTATGTTTAAAAGCTCATACCAGCATTCTTCCCTGCTTGGCACTCAGCATCAAGGGTTGGAATTGGGGGTTAAATCACCAAAAATGATTCCCGGGCGCGGCGCCGCTGCTGCCCACTGCTCCCCTCACCTCCCAGGGGGTGAGCAAGGGGACGGGTCAAATGCAGAGGACAAATTTCCCCACACCTAGTGTGTGTGTGACAATCATTGGTATACTTAACTTTAACTTTACACTTACAAACTGTAACACACAAAAAAGCACATTTAATAAAAAAAAACGTTATTATGGTCTTACCTTTACTTATAAGTGCGGGAGCAGTGGTATTCGTGTTGGAAGAGTCGTGAATGAATGAAATATGAAATCCGCGCTGCAGTGCAGGTGTACCTAATGTTGTGTCCCTGTTCACGGCTCCTCCGGCGCGCCGTGCGAGCATTGTTGTTTTTGCACTTTTTGGCTTCTTGTTAAGTGACTTTTTTTGGGTGGATTCGGTCTTGCACGTGGAGGGTTTGGGTGTGGGCTTTGGTTGGTGTGGCGCTCCCGTCGGGCGGTGCATTCTGCGGCGGAGATGCTTGGCACCAGGAGGCGGGGTTATGAGACGAGCCTCCAGTTTTATGATCGCTCAGCACAAGAAATATACTGTATGTTGTTTTGTCAACAACATACAGTTGTTGACAAAATACACTGTACATTATATACCTCAGCTAACTAAACTATGGAAATGTATAATATAATTCATATAGCAATACGGTCTCACTGCACAGCAGGCCAGCAGTTAGCCGAGTCATTGTGCACAATCCATGTTGAGGCACAAATCAGTGACGTGTCTCAACTGGCTGCTGATCACCGCACCGTCTCTTCTCAGTATTTGAACGGCAAATGTGAAAATAAAAATAAAAATAATCTAAAACTGGTGAAGTTAAATGGAAAATAACTTTAGTATAATCACTGGATACATATAACAATTTAATAAATTTTTTTTCTTTTTACTTTTTTTTTTCTTTCCATGATGGCAGGCAGGTGAGGCCGTGCCTCCCCTGCCTCTAGTGACGGCACGCCACTGCTTACACCCAATAACATTTTTAAGTGGGATATTTGAGAGTATATAATAATTGGAGCCTTAAAAAGGTCAATAACTCATAACACCATTGATTTTAATTCATTATTATTTTTTTAGCAAACTAATCACACTAAAATTGTAGGGGATCCAAAAGGGTCCTACTCATTAAAGTGTTAAAAAATAAATTATATATATATATTTTTTACTGTTTACTTTTAACACAATAATCTCGAGATTAACTTCAGATCTATCTGTCAATTATAAGTTTTATTATTGTTTGTTTTTTGTTTGTTCGTTTTAGGCCCTTCTTTAAAAAAAAACAGCTCGTTCTTTTTACATGGCAAATACAAATTATGCAACATTTTCCCCAAAAAAGATCTCAAAATATTTAATGTGACGTAATTGGAACCTTGAATAGGTCAATAATTCATAATGACATTGATTTTGATTCATTATTATTTTTTAAAGAAAGAAACAGCCTACATGGCAGCTTTGTGTGATTAGAGTAAACATTGCTACATTTTCTTGTTACATAACACCTGTTTTCTCTTTAAATACCACTTTTAATGTTTTTTATTTTTTTCAATCGTACTTTTAAAATGTGCCGTGGGGCCGTTAAAAAATGACATGCGGGCTGCAAATGGCCCCCGGGCCGCACTTTGGACACCCCTGCCCTAATGTATGTATGTGACTTGTACTGTATATTCAAAGTTGTTTTTGTTTTTTTAAGTATATATGATTATGTTTAGTGGGAATGGACACTGTAAATATGCTAGTTTATACTGTATCTGTAGTCCCAGACATAAGAGAAACAAATATAAAAATGTAAGACCATTCCGTTCAGTGCAGGAAAATAGCAGTATTGGAAAACTAAACAAAACTGATATAATATTACAGTTGCAGTAGCTCAGTTATGGTATTTGGCTCTTAGTAGATCAGGCCCTGTGTGCTCTTTTCTATGAGTGGAGCAGAGCATAACTTATAAACTAATAGACAAGCCCTTGCATTGTAAATTTGCATGTAGTGAGACGGGTCAAATGTCCCTGTCGTACATCACGATGTAGCGACACCGTTATTTGACACTTGTCCTCTCCGTATGTCATGTAATGATGGAAGGTGGCTCACAAGTGGGACTCCTGGACACAGTGAGGGAAACCAAGAAATAATAAATAGATAAGAAAGTTGCAGGAATGCTTCGGGTCTTGAAAACCAAACAGATGCGCTTAAATTTATGGCCACTTTCTGTGATTGGAGAAGAAAGCATGCCAATCGATCCAGGGGGGCTCTCTTTCACCTGTTAAGAGCTTTCCTCGTAATTGGCTGTTTCCATCACGGCGACTGCTAAAAGTGTGGCCTTCGCCGCGGCACAATAGTATGTTAAAGTACATGTAAACTGCGACTATTTTTCTTCTGCTCTTGCCATTGATTTTTTAAATGAGGTATCAAAGAAAATCAATAGTAATCAACAAATAGAAGGCAACACGCTGTAGTGTCAGATCCTGGGGCACAGCTTAATCAATTTAGAGGCCTGTCACAACACGGGGGACACCGGGCAGACGTGCAAAAACAAAGTTGAGAATCCGCTGTGAACGGAGAGCAGAAAGACAGCGGCAGGCTGTGTCATTTGTCACCAGGAAGCCAGCTATCGTTTGGTTGGGGGCGATTCATGTAAGAACATTACAGTATCCCTCAGGCCGGGGATCACATTACGCCACAGCAAACGCCGCTGCAGAGCAGGCTGTCCAAAATGCTTAATGAATCTGCAAGTGAACTGTGAAACAGGCGGTCCACCTGCCAGTCACTGTCAACACCTCGCCATCGCTCAACGTCGCCTTTTCTCGCTTGCATACCTGAACGTGATAGGCCGGTGTTGGGCCCCCGTTTGCCTTCTCCAAGACCTCTATTTAAAGATTGGGGGGATTTTTATAATTTGTGAAGATGGTTGCTCATGGGGGCCGGACAATGGGTGAGGTATCAATTTCACATTTTTCCTCCCTCGCTTCTCTTTTAGTTGTCTCTCTGATGCCTTTTTGAGGGTGGAACGTCGATTACGATACTTCATTTTAATGCTGCCACTTTGCGTTCAACACAGACCATCAATTAATCAACAGTGTCAAGTTCAGACATTACTATTGAGCAGTCTTTGGTTTGCTACTGCAAGTGCAAAAGATCCAAAACGTAGAGATAATCGAAATTTAAATAGCAAGTTCCCTTTATGTATTATTTTTCACATAAAAACAATTTGTTTTTGAATAATGGGTACATAACAACTAGGGCTGTGAATCTTTGGGTGTCCCACGTTTCGATTCAATATCGATTCTTGGGTCACGATTTGATTTAAAATCAATTTTTTTTCAATTCAACACGATTCTCGATTCAAAATCGATTTTTTTTTCGAGTCAACACGATTCTCGATTCAAAAACGATTTTTTCCCGATTCAAAAGGATTCTCTATTCATTCAATGCATAGGATTTCAGCAGGATCTACCCCAGTCTGCTGACATGCAAGCAGAGTAGTAGATTTTTGTAAAAAGCTTTTATAATTGTAAAGGACAATGTTTTATCAACTGATTGCAATAATGTATATTTGTTTTAACTATTAAATGAACCAAAAATATGACTTATTTTATCTTTGTGAAAATATTGGACACAGTGTGTTGTCAAGCGATGCAAGTGTAAGCCACTGTGACACTATTGTTCTTTTTTTTTATTTTTTATAAATGCCTAATGATAATGTCAATGAGGGATTTTTAATCACTGCTATGTTGAAATTGTAACTAATATTGATACTGTTGTTGATAATATTCATTTTTGTTTCACTACTTTTGGTTTGTTCTGTGTCGTGTTTGTGTCTCCTCAATTGCTCTGTTTGTTGCAGTTCTGAGTGTTGCTGGGTCGTGTTTGGTTTTGGAATTGGATTGCATTGTTATGGTATTGCTGTGTATTGTTTTGTTGGATTGATTAATTAAAAAAAAAAATATAAAAAAAAAAAATTAATAAAAAAACAAATTTAAAAAATCGAATTTTTAAAAATCAGAATCGATTCTGAATCGCACAACAGGAGAATCGCGATTCGAATTCGAATCGATTTTTTCCCACACCCCTAATAACAACTAACTGTACTTGAAACGGCCCCTTTCCATTGCCAGGCTTATGATCCAGTGCCGGATCATCGTTTATTTTGGGTTTTGATTCACTTGTGGTTTAAGTTCTGTTTCAGCAACCCTCTTTTGTGTTTCTTGGTTGTCATGGGTGCTGATTGTTTTCACCTGCCTCTGATTAATCTTCGGGACGCTCACCTGCTGCAGGACACTAATCAGAGAGCTATTTAGTCCTGGTTTCCCCCTCACTCTGGCTTGTACTTTTCTGTAACACGGACGAGGAGGCATGATGATGCGCAGATTGTTCTTACGAGGTGACAGCAGGAACTCTGGAGACCGTGTGCAGTAGTGATGGGTTGATGAGGCGTCATGAAGCGTTTCGACACATTGCAAAACTGTATTGATACTGTGTCGATACTGTGTCACTAAATACTGACATCTGCTGGACATTAAAAATCCCTACAGGCAACCTATGGACCAACTCAACTGACACTGATTGTATGACCTAGTATATACAATAATATAAACCCAGTCATTGTATTTCATTTAGGATTATTTCATATCTTCATTTAAATAAAAATATATATTTATCTTTTTTATATACAGTCAATAGAGGGCAGCACGGTGGCAGAGGGGTTAGTGCGTCTGTCTCACAATATGAAGGTCCTGAGTAGTCGTGAGTTCAATCCCGGCCTCGGGATCTTTCTGTGTGGAGTTTGCATGTTCTCCCCGTGACTGTGTGGGTTCCCTCCGGGTACTCCGGCTTCCTCCCACCTCCAAAGACATGCACCTGGGGATAGGTTGATTGGCAACACTAAATTGGCCTTAGTGTGTGAATGTGAGTGTGGATGTTGTCTGTCTATCTGTGTTGGCCCTGCGATGAGGTGGCGACTTGTCCAGGGTGTACCCCGCCTTCCGCCCGATTGTAGCTGAGATAGGCTCCAGCTCCCCCCGCGACCCCGAAGGGAATAAGCGGTAGAAAATGGATGGATGGATGGAAATCTAAGAGAATGTGTTGTGAATGATGGTGTTTGTGGACTGGGAATTTTTTTATTTAATTTTTTTTTACACATTTTTATTTAAAAAAAAAAGTTTTTCCAACGTATTAAATTTTAGACGATTTCTCTTCTTAGTTATTATTTCTCCGGCTGTAGAAAAGACCCGCTCACAGGGCACAGAGGAGGCGTCAGTGCGACACAGTTCGCGTATCGGTCACGTGACCGAAACAGCTCATGATCGGTCACGTGACTTTCTAAAAGCGGTACGCGCACCGACACAGGGTTTTGCTCTATGAGCTCGACGCATGCGCCGATGCATCAGTGTTGCCGGACCCATCACTAGTATGCAGGTAAGACAATGAGTTATTTTGCATAAATCATACAAAATTGCAAAACAAGAACACAAGGAGAGCGTGCCAAACTGCACACGGGAAGCTAACGTAATAGCTCACCAGGAAACACTAAGACGAGACTTATCGTACAAAAAACCACAGGGAACCAACATGACAGTTGCATATGAGCAAACAAAAGCACCAGCCAGAGTGGGGGGAAAGCCAGGACTAAATAGCTCTCTGATTAAAGTTAGTTAAAGTTAAAGTACACTTTAGTGACCGGCAGCAGGTGAGCACCCCGAACACTAATCAGAGGCAGATGAAAACAATCAGCACCCATGGCAACCAAGAAACACAAAACAGGGGTGCTGAAACAGAACTTAAACCAGAAGTGAATCAAGACCCAAAATAAACTATGATCCGGCACTGGATCATAAGAACCAGACTCGATATGCCGCCTCCTCTTGGTGTGAGCCCATTTCCCCACATGGACAGTGTGGATAAACAAATGCACAGCTACTATTTTGATGGCTTCGATGCATGTTTTTGTCGCCCTGGTCCATGATTACTTCAAAACGGATACGTTTAACATCATGAACAAAAAATAAATACAAAAGAATCGCCATTCTTCCATCTCGTCTTACGTAAACACCACAGTGTCACGTGGGGGTCGCATATTTGTGCGGGATCGTTCTTCCAGTGCAACACGAACACTCCGGACAAAACGTGTAGGTAAGAGATGGTTTAATTAATATAAATCATAGCCAAACAGAAAAACAAGCAAAAGAAAAGCGTGCCGAACGCACGGGAAGCTAAGGCTAACACTAGCACAAGAGTCTGGAACAAGAATACAGAAAACGTGACTGATGCTTACCGCAAACAAGGAGAACAGGACGAGTGAACAAAAAGGCAGGTTTAAATAGTGTCAGTGATGGCAAACAGGTGCGCGTCGGGAACACAAGTGGCAGGTGCAAATAATAAGTAACCATGGTGACGAAACAAACTCACAGGTGCACAAGCAATAACAAAAGGAGTCCAAAACTAACAGAAAACACAAAAACATGATCCGGCCCACGGATCATGACAGTACCCCCTCCTCAAGGACAGATACAAGATGTCCTAAAAAAAACAACAGAAAAAACAAGCAGGGTCAAAAGTCACGAGCGGGCGGAGGGAGGACTTGGAGGTGGGTCGCCAAGCCAAGTGTCCCCGAATCCACCGAGGCAAAGTCAAGTGGCGGCGGCGAGTGGAACGCCGCTGCAGCCGGCGAGGAGGGCGACCAGGGAATGGCCACATTCGTGGCCGACGGGGAGGTGGGCTCACTTGGCGAGGCGGACGACCACGGAGCGGCCACATCCGTGGTCGACGGGGAGGTGGGCGCGTCGGCGCCGTCATGGCAGTCTTGGACGCAGTGGACAAGGCAGGCGTGGTAGCAGGTACAGGCGGCGAGACAGGCGTGGTAGCAGGTTCAGGCGGCGAGTCAGGCGTGGTAGCAGGTTCAGGCGGCGAGTCAGGCGTGGTAGCAGGTTCAGGCGGCGAGTCAGGCGTGGTAGCAGGTACAGGCGGCGAGTCAGGCGTGGTAGCAGGTACAGGCGGCGAGTCAGGCGTGGTAGCAGGTTCAGGCGGCGAGTCAGGCGTGGTAGCAGGTTCAGGCAGCGAGTCAGGCGTGGTAGCAGGTTCAGGCGGTGAGTCAGGCGTGGTAGCAGGTTCCGGTGTCTGGCGAGGTGCAGGAGCAGGTGTCTGGCGAGGTGCAGGAGCAGGTGTCTGGCGAGGTGCAGGAGCAGGTGTCTGGCGAGGTGCAGGAGCAGGTGTCTGGCGAGGTGCAGGCGCAGGTGCCAGCCGAGGTGCAGGCGCAGGTGCCAGCCGAGGTGCAGGCGCAGGTGCCAGCCGAGGTGCAGGCGCAGGTGCCAGCCGAGGTGCAGGCGCAGGTGCCAGCCGAGGTGCAGGCGCAGGTGCCAGCCGAGGAGCAGGCGCAGGTGCCAGCCGAGGAGCAGGCACAGGTGCCAGCCGAAGAGCAGGTACAGGAACTGATGATGGTGGCGTCCGCAGGCCCACCGGCGCAGAGGTCAGCCATGAGCATGGCGGAGGTGGTCTAGCCGGGGGTAGCGGCTTAGCATGCCGAAGGACTGGTGGTGGAGGACGGGCTGGAGGTTGCGGCTTGGCAGGCCGAAAGACTGGTGGTGGCGGCCGGGATGGAGTTTGCTGCCTGGTTGGGCGCAGCTGAGGCACCCCACCAGCACAGCTCCCGGCCCCAGCCCCCCCCTCAAGGGGCGGATACCAGACGCGCTCCTGGTCTGGAACAGTCTTTAAGGGTGGGTGGCGGGAGGTCAGGAGGGGGGTAGAAGCCTCCCCTTTAAATTGTCCAAATTGTCTTTTTGTATTCCCCACCTGATTTTGTGTGGGTGAACAAAAAGAAAATGTCCGTGACTTGGGCGGGGCTTGAATTTTCGAGAGCGAAACAGAATTAGGAAAAAAAAATTCTTGGCCCATGACGTCATCAGCAGGCGGCGGCGTGACGTCATCATCCCCGGTCTCCTGCAGCTGACTGGAAGCCCAATCCATGAACTGCTTGGCAAAATCCTGAATCGGATTACCTAATTTTGGCGGCGAGGAATTCTGGTCTGGCTGCCACTTGCTTCGGTCCGGGGGAGGAGCTTGCGGGAGCGACGCGTCATGACGGCGAAACGAAGCCTCTTTGGCTGGCTTCCGTTTTTGCTGACGCGTCCGGTACTGCGGTGGCGCGACAATGTCCTCGGGCCATACGGAGTTGAGTGGGATCAACTTTCCATTAGGACCCCACATCAGGTCCTGGCGCTCCAAGGGGGAATAGCGGAGAGTCTCCGCCTCCATTGCCTCCAAATCTAACCACATACCTAAATCCAGCTCCTGGAAGTTTGTGGCGGAAGAACTGTATGCTGTTCTCCTTCTGTCACGTGGGGGTCGCATATTTGTGCGGGATCGTTCTTCCAGTGCAACACGAACACTCCGGACAAAACGTGTAGGTAAGAGATGGTTTAATTAATATAAATGATAGCCAAACAGAAAAACAAGCAAAAGAAAAGCGTGCCGAACGCACGGGAAGCTAAGGCTAACACTAGCACAAGAGTCTGGAACAAGAATACAGAAAACGTGACTGATGCTTACCGCAAACAAGGAGAACAGGACGAGTGAACAAAAAGGCAGGTTTAAATAGTGTCAGTGATGGCAAACAGGTGCGCGTCGGGAACACAAGTGGCAGGTGAAAATAATAAGTAACCATGGTGACGAAACAAACTCACAGGTGCACAAGCAATAACAAAAGGAGTCCAAAACTAACAGAAAACACAAAAACATGATCCGGCCCACGGATCATGACACACAGCCTGTGTTTCCTAATGCTCTTTCAGCATTTCCTCAAGCATCTTCAGGAAAACATCAGTATAAGAGGACGCACAATAGAATACTTGCAGCTTACCTTCTTTATCTCTCGGTCTGCAGTTATTCCTCCATTTTTCCCACACATATTTAGCTTGAGTCTTTAAAAATGCTCCATCCAAACTCCAACCAAAACCCTTTTTCTTCGAAATCAGAATCATTAAAAATGATCGCTGCCAATTACACTCTTCTCGAGAGGTCCGCACTTTCCTCATGTTGCCGTCATTTTGAAATGTATGCACGCTGACCCTTTTTTTAGTTGCATTGCAATAACCTGCAACAATGCATCTGGCAGACATATTTGCTAATGCTTTCAAATTCTGCGTGAAAATATCTTGATTCAGGATGAAGATGCTACCAAAATACATACTACACAATTTGAAATCGCTCCAGTCTTTTGCCAGTGACATCATTTTGGAGCTAAAAGTGGCCGTTCCAAAATGTGATGAAACTCTTTCAAAAGCAAACCTAAAAACACTTCTGTGTTTATTTTGGGGGGAATTTTACGTGTAGAAATTATTTTTAGGTTCAGAACTATGAAATAAGTGCCAATGTTGTTAGCATTAGAAGGGGCCTTTAAATAAATATGGGTCAATGTAAAAAAAACAAAAATTAAAATAATAACATATCTCATTTCATGAGAATACAAGACAGCATTATTTATTTCAAACTCTGGCATAGCCAAGTTAATACAACAGAAAAAACAAGATAAAATCACACATTATGCAAAAATAGTGTTTCAAACCATAAAAAAGGAAATAAAGAAATAAAAGCATTAAAATTAATTAAGAACTATAATAAAAACTAATTCACAATTAAGTTATATGAATATGTTAACTTGAAAGTACCGAACATGTAATAATACTCAATAAAAGCATCTTTTTTACACTGTGTTTCTATTAATGGTATACATTATCTCAAATAATTAAAGTAACAAAAGTACCGACATTTTCATTTGAGAATCGATTTTACAGCATAAATATCTGGTATCAACGCTACCGATATTTCAGTAACTATCTGCACATCTTTTCCGTGCTCCCTCTTGGTATGAATGCATCTCCTGCATCTGCGCATGTGTATGAATCCAGGGAATGCAGAAAAGCAATTGCACATTTAAGGTCTCTGTCGATCATTACACTAAATGGCGTTATATTGTTGTATGTTGTCATTGATGATACATGTTTCACTTTCACACTACAAACAATCAAATGTAAGATGAGTCAAGCGGGGGTGTCCACATGTGGAAAGTGGCTGGGATTTTATTGCAAAAAAATAACCCCATTAAAAAGGGATCAATAGAGCTAAAGTAATGAAAAACAATGAAGCGTTAGCAAAAACACAGATATGTTCATTCAACCCTTTTATTTGACTATTTCTTTACAAATAACATGATGACGTCACGTTCAAGTCCCACACCTCTGGGACCCCATTAGTGCAAGTAGATTCCCAACCTGCGAGAAACTTTGTTTTACCTAACCTAATGAAAAATGGGGACTAATAATCACTGTTTCAATTGATTAAAAAATTATATTATTTTGACCATAATTGTGCAGCCATCGTGCTTGTCACCATCCAATGAAAAGCAGGTGTCTCCCAATTTTCCATGTCTTTGTTTTTTATCTTTACAACAACAAACATGGCCATATTTTGGGGGGTTTTGGATAACATTTTAAGAAAGTCACTTCATTTTATCACGCCTTTTTAAAAGGAATTATGTTGTATAATTATGGATAACTGTTCATGCACACGAGCATGTATTTGTCTATGTGCCGTCAGTCATTACAGTGCGTAACAGATCATATTCACGTCTACAGTAGTTCAATACGAGGTCAAGTAGTGTTCTTACTGTGTTCCCCGACTGGGAACAGGAGAATGGATCAAACAACATCTGGACAATGTTCTCACGAGGCTGACATGCTCTTCGGTCAAATGGTGATCAAATCTCATCAAATCTTCATTCACGTTGAACACAAAAGGCCAGCAGCCTGTGCCACTCTCCCTCCAGGCAACACTTACACACCATGGATATTTGAAACTCCGGTCCAGCTTACAGGTCTGTGGCATATGCCCAGCCCTCTCTCTATCCCTCCCCTACATCTCTGCTCTACAGGAGCAAAGTACCGTGCCAGGCCTCCCTCCAGGCTGCAGCACTGATAACATAAGGTCCATTCTGCTGGCTGTCACTCACAGCCCCGGGCCCGCTGTTAAATGGAAGAGCCATTTAGTGGCTGTGAATGAGCTCGGGAAGAACCAGGGAGGTGGGCCACACAGGAGATTTCAGGGTATGTGTTATTGTTCCTGCATGCGTGTGCATCTGATTTGACCACTATACCAAAACTCTTATGAAATCTTACATATAGAAAACAAATTAAGATCTCGCTAGTATCTGGGAGTAAAAATAAATTATAATTAACAGACATTAAAGGCCTACTGAAATGATATTTTTTTTTATTTAAACAGGGATAGCAGATCCATTCTATGTGTCATACTTGATCATTGCGCGATATTGCCATATTTTTGCTGAAAGGATTTAGTAGAGAACATCGACGATAAAGTTTGCAACTTTTGGTCGCTGATAAAAAAAGCCTTGCCTGTACCGGAAGTAGCGTGACGTCGCAGGTTGAAGGGCTCCTCACATTTCCCCATTGTTTACAATGCAGCGAGAGCGATTCGGACCGAGAAAGCGACGATTACCCCATTAATTTGAGCGAGGATGAAAGATTCGTGGATGAGGATCGTGAGAGTGAAGGACTAGAGTACAGTGCAGGACGTATCTTTTTTCGTTCTGACCGTAACTTAGGTAAATGGGCTCATTGGATTCCACACTCTCTCCTTTTTCTATTGTGGATCACGGATTTGTATTTTAAACCACCTCGGATACTATATCTTCTTGAAAATGAGAGTCGAGAACGCGAAATGGACATTCACAGTGACTTTTATCTCCACGATAATACATCGGTGAAGCACTTTAGCTACTGAGCTAACGTGATAGCATCCTGCACTACAACGAGCTAATGCAACGAAATGTCGTTATTATCTGTACTGTAAAGTTCAAATTTGAATGACAATAAAAGGAAGTCTAAGTCTAATAATGTTTGGGCTCCTTCCACGGTAACAAATTGTATTTTTGCGTCACCTGACGCGTCTGCAAAGCCAATCCCTCGCACATATTCATATCAATCATGAAAATTCAAACCTTTCTCGTCGCACGGAGATGTCGCCAAACATCATGAGGAATGCTTTCCAGCTATCGCATGCCCTCACGGTGCATTTTAAACAGATGTCCCATGTCAGTGCCTGCTAAGCAGCAATAAATAGCAAATTCCTCAGTGATCTCGTTTTATGACGAGGCTTGTGTGCATCTATCCTACTCAGGGGTGAACGCAGGGACAGTTTTGATTCATTGATCATTAGTTCGGCTTAGAAGCCTTGTGTTTTCCCCCAACTGATTACTAATATTTATAACCGTCGGCCCATTTTACTGGGAACGGGCCTCGCCGTAATATATCGCTCGGCAATTGGTCCTCATTTAACCTTGAGGATTGTAAAGCTGTCGTGGGGGAATAGTGTAATATTCACCTTCATGAAGAGGGGCAAATTACAGAACAAGGCTGGGGAATTCATATCTAAAAATGTGTCATTGCAAAAAATAAGGAAGATCGTAAAAACGACTACATTTTTTTTAAAACCCTATTGATTCAGATGTTTTATTTAAGATGAAAAATGCATGATAAGTAACCTGACACATTAGAAGTTTTATATTACACATAAAAAATATTATTCATGATGAAAAGGCACTTTAAAAATCCTGAGGATTGGAAACACGCTTGTGAGTTTGTATGTCTGTGATCACTTATGGGAGAAAAGGTGTAAGGAAAAAACAGTTGTACTAGCTCTTTCACTTCTGATACGATACCGATATTGGGGCTTTGAGTATTGGCCGATACCAATATTATTCCGATACAATATCAGCAAGAATCATAGGACATACATTTTTTATTTTGTAGTGCGGGATGTTAAGGCTTGGTTGAGTGAAATTACTCTAAGAACAATGGTAGGTATGGTATATATAGACAGGTGTGTACCCTTCCAAATCATGTCTAACCAAGTGAATTTACCACAGGTAGAATTCAATTAAGCCATTGGAACATCTCATGGAAAAGGATGCCCCTGATCTCACTTTTGAGCTTCATACTTATGTACTTGGGATTTCTCAGTTTTTTTCATTTTCAATACATTTTCAAAAATTTCTAAAAAATAACAATTTACATTATTATGCGGTATTGTGTGTTGAATTTTGAGGACAAAAATGTATATATTGCAATTTGGAATAAGGCTGTAACATAACAAAATTACGAAAAAGTAAAGCGCTATGAATACTGTACTTTCTGAATAAACGTTATAAATAAGAATGATCTTATGACAGATTTTTGCTTTTGAGGTGAAGTTGTTAAGTTGTTTTAGGTGACACCAAATGATCACAAGAATTCAATAAATTAAGCGTACGACGCAGTAAATTGAATGATTCGGACACGTTTGTTACTGAATAATTTGCAATATGCCTTGGAGATTTCAATATGGTTCAATTAAGGACATTTAGTTTGTATGTCTATCTATTGTGCTATTGTGTGCTTAGCTGTTGTGTAGCTGCTGGCACCTAGCAGCCTGCAGCATAGCCTACTATGTTTACTGTTTTTAAATTACTTCACTAAAATACTTGTGTGTTTATTGGAGGACATTTAGATGTTAACTAGCTCTTCCAGCTTTGCACAAGTAAACGTGCTGCAGGATAGCTCGTTCCGGCGCTCATATCAAAGATTTTACATGCAAAGCCAATATCATCCTTGTTGTTTTTTTGCTGATATCGGACCGATATCTGATTTCAATTTCGGATCGAGACACCTGTAGTTTTTACGTTAGTTCATATCCTCCTGAAAACCAGTGTCCATCTGCATTAGACATTCGTGCACATGTTGTTTATATTTTTAGAAAAGAAAGTAACCCCGGATTTCAACTGGGTGCCTTAAGAGCTGTCGCTCCGACAACTTCTTGCGGTGAAATCGCACAGATTCATGCAAGACAATGGGTTTGCGGGATACATTCAACAACAAACAGGCAGAAGATACAACTGGAGAAGGTGTAGAGGATGTATTTGCTTTGATTTCTCTTCTTTCTTTTATGTATTTGTGCTTTTAACATGGGTAAGTAAGTTTATTTTGAAAGTTAAAAGCTTGTTGCTGCTATATTGGTCGTCATAAGCTGGTGAGCTGATGTTTTGCCTCGGAGTTTGTAAAAGTTTATTCTAGATCACAGGAGTCAAACTCCATGCCCTGGGGCCAAATCCGGCCCGCCACATCAATATGGCCCGCCACGATATTTTGATTTGCCCCACCATGTCATTTTATTGTGGACCGCCACTTCAATTTAAGTGGACTGCCACTTCAATTTAAGTGGCACGCCCCATAATTCGCCACACCATTTCATGTGGTCCGCCCCATCATTTAATGCAGTGGTCCCCAAACTACGGCCCGCCAGCGTCCAAAATCCGGCCTGCGGGAAGTCCCTACTAAAAAAAATAAAAATAAAATAAAATGTTTTTTTATTTATTAATGTGTTTTTTTATTATCTTTTTTAAATCTGCCCTTTCTAATCCATTTTCTACCGTGTGTTACTCTCGGTGTCTCCTAGCCGCTCAGGCAAATCATATTGTCTAAAAATGCATTTCCCATCGATAACGTGACATCATCACGCTCTAAATATATTTGTATATATATATACACAGCCCGGCCCCCAGGTCAAATTTTTTTAACCCAATGTGGCCCCCGAGTCAAAAAGTTTGGGGACCAGTGATTTAATGTGTCCCGCCATGTCATTCAAAGAGGGCCCACCATGTAATTTTTGTGGTCTGCCAAGGCTGGAAATAAAAAGCACTTTCTGCCTAAAATTATTTGTTATTTCAAGTTTGACAAAAAATGTTGCACATGCAATGCACATGTTCTACACTTTAAAATAATCTGATGTTTTTGGCATTTTTGGGGGATTATCAAAAACATCACATGCTATTGTGACACCAATTACCATCCACTTGTTTGTCACCTTTTGTTTGGGCGGTAAGACCATTTAGGTGTTCCGTTGTTGGAGCAGTTATTTGGTCTTTCCTTTGTGTCTTGTGTTTTTGTTTTTTTTGCCGCCCCTTTGTTTTCTGTTACAGACCTAACCACTCCCTGAGCTGGGCATAATTGCTGAAGGTGTGCGTAATTAACACGCCTATTTAATTACACCTGTACGGGCAGGAAGGCACTGGCTAATTACTCCTCATGGACACAGGACTTCGGATTCATGCTCTGGATTCTTCTCCTCAATTCAAGTTCCTGTTTGACCTTTCGCCTTCCTGCCCTGTAGAGTCTTGTCATCTTGACTTACTATTTCAACGCAAGTGTTCCCTCAATCTGTAAAAAATACAATACTCAAAATCAGTTGCCTTTGCGAATTGTGTGACATGTCGCCCTCTGAGGGCAGCCATAATTGTGATGTGGCCCCCAATAAAAATTAGTTTGACACCTCTGACATAAATAATGCCTCTCACCTTGATAGTAGAAGGATGAGGACACAATCAGACACATTGGTCAACTTTGGCAGCCCATTTAGACCCGGGAATGGCGAGAAAGACCCGAAAAGACGCTTAGTTCCACCTCATTTTTTTCCCCGCGAGAATTATGAGTCATTCTTTATCTAAACAGGAATATATCAACATCCAAACAGTTGTCATCCCAGTGACAGCAGACATTGTACAGTAAGTGATGTTGTATTATGTTTGTTGGCTCTCTGCAGTGAGTAGTAATCAGTAGCTATGTTTCCATTACCCCTAGAAATGCGCAAAACTTAAATATCGAAATAACAAACTGGTTATGGTAACACCCACATTTCCAAAAAACTCCCAAATATTGCTAAAACATTTTTGCGCTCTCATGAGTTTGTTTTTGAGATGTTTCGACATTGAAGTTTTTTGCAGAAGCTTAGGCATGTGATTTTTCCGTCTATTGTCGGAAATCCGTCTTTTTTATCTCTGTAAAAATATAAAAAAATATTTTCCGTTTCTTCTTGTTTTTTTCGAACCACAGTGTGTGTTAAAATCTTGATCCTTCCCTTTACCATACCTGCCAACAACTACAGGTTTTCCCGTAATGAGTACGGTTTTTGATAATCCAGTGGTAAAAACTACGGGTCTCCATTAAAAATGATTAACTTTTGAAAATCGAAGCTACGTAGCGAAGCAACTCCACGGGCAGGTGACAAACTATACGGGAAACATCAATCAAACCCACATGCCCGAAAACATGTCAAGTGGGCCGAAAAGACGTTGCCTTGGAGTGATGACCCACTACCTTCGTCATCTATAAACATCACGGCAACAGCAGTGGCGCCAATATCTTCCTCAAAGTAGAGTCTCGCGGAACGAGATGTTACGAGAATTACGGCTCATTACGCAAAACATCCTTTAATGGAAACATCTACAAGTCGCGAATGTACTTTGTCGAAATTTTTGAAATATTGCTTTTATTTTGCAAAAAACTGCAAGGGAAACGCAGCTGATGTTTGATGCGTTTTTGAAATTAATACGCCGCTTAAAATGAGAAAAATATGTTTTTGCATGTTCATAACATTACACATATACTTACATCATGTATATAAAACTTTGATGGAAGTTTTTGGATGTTTTAAGAGGTTTTATAGGCAGAATAAAGCGACTCCCATAGGCTCCATTGTAAGCGGACTTTTGATCGCATTTTTTTTGCAAGTTAGAGTGCATAACAAAATATTGTATTTGTGCTTGTCTTCCATAAGGATTCAGCAAAATTCCAAAAAAAGTGTAGTTCTCCTTTGTAATATTAAGAAATGCATTTTATTATTATTCACTTAGGGGCATATAAACAGAGACACCTAATTCGCTGCTAGCTTGTCAGCCAGGGGACTGAAAAGAAATAGTGTCAGCCAGAAGGGGTCGACGTTTGTGATCGACATTAAAAGGCATTAATGGGTTGATACTGATCAGTGCATCCCTACTTTTAATGGCATATTTTGGTGGAATTTTGATTGCATGATTAGAGGGTGTTTGAATTAAAAGTTATTTTTTCACACTGCTTTGTAAGAGCAGCTTCAGAAGTAGTATGGGAGCCACGAAAAATGTGAAACATATCATGTGTGGAAGTGCATTCGGCAATGTAGGTGACATGTAACGCCTGACACTCACATCTCCTGCTCTGTTGTGTTGGGAGCAATTGTTGCTGTCCAAAGTATATTATATGTCACACCAGCTGACGTTTCCTAATGATCCGATTGTGGGTTCTGTATAAAAGGCGAATAAATGCTGTGATGCAACTTTAAGGATTTGTGATTGTTAAAGAGCCTAAGGTGGATAACTATCACCAAACCATCATTTTCCTGAAGTCATTAGTTCCTCTTCCTGCTGCGGATCTAAAAAGATGTCATTACATAAATGTGAAGGTTGAAAAAAACTGCAAATTCCTTCACACTATCGGAAATGTAGTTTGCGTGGTGTGTGACAGTAATGATGGATTGACTGTGGCGTGTCAGCGCTGAGCGTGATGATGGCCGACTGAAGCGTCTCACCTGTCGGCGCTGAGGGCGACGTGAGGGGACGACTGGCGCCGGCCCAGTCTAAACAGGAGTCGGCCCTTTGCTGTCTCAACAGGTCTGCTTCACGCTGTGCGAGGGTGGAACAGACAGAAGAAGAAGTCCAGATATTCTTATACACAAGAGACCCTCCTCCCCCTCGCCCCTTCAACTACCGATGTTCATGTGTGACTTTTCTCATTTTTCAAGCCCGTTAACACCCCCCCTTCTCTGAGCGAGGGCTTGTGTGATCATTCAATGTGTGTGAGAGCGATGGCGGAGACAAACCATCTGCTGGGCTACAATGTTCTGGATCACTCCGATACCCTGCAGATGTTTTGCTTGTTTTTTAGGCGCCGCTTTGTTTTTGGTTTTCCCCTCTGAGGAGTTAAGTCTGTGTCCCTCTATAAAGTTGTCTACTTCTACTACTTTGCTGAAACTTGTTTATTTTATCAGGGAGATCAGTGCAGTGTTGCTCAGTCAATTTGTTCTACGGATGTATGTTTTTTTTACTTTGTCAGGACGTATTTCTTCTTAGTTTACATTGGTAATACATTTTTATATTTTGGCCTAATTTAAAATGTCTCGCATTTTTAAAGGATGTTAAATGTATTAAGTTTTCACACAAGCAAGGAGCAACTGTAAGGTTGTCTACAACACAAATCGATTGCAGCATAGCATGTGGGTCATTCTACTGAATTGGTACTGTACCATTTGTGTTAATAAATGCACAATAGAATTAACTGTAAAATAATGTGGTAACACTTTAGTATGGGGAACATATTTAGTTGCTTATTAAAGGCCTACTGAAATGAATTTTTTTTATTTAAACGGGGATAGCAGATCTATTCTATGTGTCATACTTGATCATTTCGCGATATTGCCATATTTTTGCTGAAAGGATTTAGTATAGAACAACGACGATAAAGATTGCAACTTTTGGTATCTGATAAAAAAAAAGGCTTGCACCTACCGGAAGTAGCGTGACGTAGTCAGTTGAACATATACGCAAAGTTCCCTATTGTTTACAATGATGGCCGCATGAAGTGAGAGAGATTCGGACCGAGAAAGCGACAATTTCCCCATTAATTTGAGCGAGGATGAAAGATTTGTGGATGAGTAAAGTGCAAGTGAAGGACTAGTGGGGAGTTGAAGCTATTCAGATAGGGAAGATGCTGTGAGAGCCAGGGGTGACCTGATATTCAGCTGGGAATGACTACAACAGTAAATAAACACAAGACATATATATACTCTATTAGCCACAACACAACCAGGCTTATATTTAATATGCCACAAATTAATCCTGCATAAAAACACCTGCGTGTTTGTTATGCTAGCTCCTAGCTCCTCTGCTAGCTCCTAGCTCCATAGAACACGCCAATACAATTCAAACACCTGATCAACACACACAATCACTCAGCCCAAAAGACCGTTTACCTAACCCAAGGTTCATAAAGCTTATATATTTTTAAAAAGTTACGTACGTGACGCGCACATACGGTCAAGTTATCGAATGTTTAGCAGCCAAGGCTGCATACTCACGGTACCTGATATTCAGCTGGGAATGACTACAACAGTAAATAAACACAAGACATATATATACTCTATTAGCCACAACACAACCAGGCTTATATTTAATATGCCACAAATTAATCCTGCATAAAAACACCTGCGTGTTTGTTATGCTAGCTCCTAGCTCCTCTGCTAGCTCCTAGCTCCATAGAACACGCCAATACAATTCAAACACCTGATCAACACACACAATCACTCAGCCCAAAAGACCGTTTACCTAACCCAAGGTTCATAAAGCTTATATATTTTTAAAAAGTTACGTACGTGACGCGCACATACGGTCAAGTTATCGAATGTTTAGCAGCCAAGGCTGCATACTCACGGTACCTGATATTCAGCTGGGAATGACTACAACAGTAAATAAACACAAGACATATATATACTCTATTAGCCACAACACAACCAGGCTTATATTTAATATGCCACAAATTAATCCTGCATAATAACACCTGCGTGTTTGTTATGCTAGCTCCTAGCTCCTAGCTCCTCTGCTAGCTCCTAGCTCCATAGAACACGCCAATACAATTCAAACACCTGATCAACACACACAATCACTCAGCCCAAAAGACCGTTCACCTAACCCAAGGTTCATAAAGCTTATGTATTTTTAAAAAGTTACGTACGTGACGCGCACGTACGGTACGGTACGTGTTATGCTAGCTCCTAGCTCCTCTGCTAGCTCCTAGCTCCATAGAACACGCCAATACAATTCAAACACATGATCAACACACACAATCACTCAGCCCAAAAGACCGTTCACCTAACCCAAGGTTCATAAAGCTTATATATTTTAAAAAAGTTACGTACATACGCAAAAAAAAGCCAAAGCTGCATACTCACAGTAGCACGTCTGCGTCTTTGTCATCCAAATCAAAGTAATCCTGGTAAGAGTCTGTGTTGTCCCAGTTCTCTACAGGCGTCTGTGTATCCAAGTCAAAAGTCCTCCTGGTTAGAATCTCTGTTATCCGAGTTCTTCCATCTTGACTGCATCTTTCGGGAATGTAAACAAAGAAGCGCCGGCTGTGTACTGTTGTGGCTGACTACGTTCGAAAAATACGTCCATTTCGCACCGACAACTTTCTTCTTTGCTTGCTCGGCTTCCTTCTCCATAATGCAATGAACATGATTGAAACAGATTCACGAACACAGATGTCCAGAATACTGTGGAATTATGAAATGAAAACAGAGCTTTTTCGTATTGGCTTCAATGTGGAAGGCATACCCGTGTTCGCCGGTTTACGTCACGCGCATACGTCATCCTCAGAGGCGTTTCGAACCGGAAGTTTAGCGGCAAATTTAAAATGTCACTTTATAAGTTAACCCGGCCGTATTGGCATGTGTTATAATGTTAAGATTTCATCATTGATATATAAACTATCAGACTGCGTGGTCGGTAGTAGTGGGTTTCAGTAGGCCTTTAACATGCAAATTAGTAACATTTTGGCTCTTAATTAGTCATTATTAAGTACTTACTAATGCCTTATTCTTCATGGCCTTTAGGGGTGTGGGAAAAAATTGATTCGAATTTGAATCGCAATTCTCACGTGCGATTCAGAATCTATTCTCATTTTAAAAAAATCTATTTTTTGTATTTTTTTTTTGTAATTTTTATTTTTTATTTTTTTATTTTATTAATCAATCCAACAAAACAATACACAGCAATACCATAACAATGCAATCCAATTCCAAAACCAAACCCGACCCAGCAACACTCAGAACTGCAATAGACAGAGCAATTGAGAGGAGACACAAACACGACACAGAACAAACCAAAAGTAGTGAAACAAAAATGAATATTATTAACAACAGTATCAATATTAGTTACAATTTCAACATAGCAGTGATTAAAAATCCCTCATTGACATCATTAGACATTTATAAAAAAAAAAAAGAACAATAGTGTCACAGTGGCTTACACTTGCATCGCATCTCATACGCTTGACATCACAGTGTCCAATATTTTCACAAAGATAAAATAAGTCATATTTTTGGTTCATTTAATAGTTAAAACAAATTTACATTATTGCAATCAGTTGATAGAACATTGTCCTTTACAATTATAAAAGCTTTTTACAAAACTCTACTACTCTGCTTGCATGTCAGCAGACTGGGGTAGATCCTGCCGAAATCCTATGTATTGAATGAATAGAGAATCCTTTTGAATTGGGAAAAAAATCGTTTTTGAATCAAATCGTGACCCCAAGAATCGATATTGAATCGAATCGTGGGACACCCAAAGATTCACAGCCCTAATGGCCTTATTATACACCCACAGTAAGCCGGTAACACTTTAGTACGGGGAACATATTCACCATTACTAACCCTAACCAAATAACTCTAAATTAAGTATTTGTTACTTAGAAGATGTTCCCCTAGTGTCCAAATAACTCCAAATTAAGTTACTTAGAATATGTTCCCCATACTAAAGTGTTACCAATAATTTTTTATAATTAATAGCAAGAAAACTTGTCCTGTCCATATTTCCATCCATCCATTTTCTACCGCTTGTCCCTTTTGGGGTCACAGGGGGTGCTGGAGCCTATCTCAGCTACAATCGGGCGGAAGGCAGGGTATACCCTGGACAAGTCGCCACCTCATCACAGAGCCAACACAGATAGACAACATTCACACTCACATTCACACATTAGGGCCAATTTAGTGTTGCCAATCAACCTATCCCCAGGTGCATGTCTTTGGAGGTGTGAGGAGGCCGGAATACCCGAAGGGAACCCACGCAGTCACAGGGAGAACATCCAAACTCCACACAGAAAGATCCCGAGCCTGGGATTGAACTCAGGACTACTCAGGACCTTCGTATTGTGAGACACATGCACTAACCCCTGTCCATATTTATTAGATACAATTTTTAAAAGATTAATTAAACTACCTGAAAGACTGGAAAAAAAAAAAAATACCGACTGTTGTCTAGGTTTGGGGCCTCATGTATTAAGCTTGTGTACGCACAATAACCTGCCGTACACTCTTTTTCCTGGCAAAGATGAGACGTATCAAGACTGAATTTGGTGTGGAAATGCCCGGTGTCTTACACCAACTTCGTGCTTCACGTACGCACATTTCTACAGGCTGTGGATACTTTGGCAACACACAGAGGTGGCTGTTTGAGTTTTACCAACAATTGATTTCAACAATCTATAAAGGATTGAGGCCAAGACACAAATTCACTTCTTCGCCAATGCATTTATTGCTTCATATTCATAATAGTATTTCTGACGACGTGTGTGTGTGTGTGTGTATGTATATATATATATATATATATATATATATGTATATATATATATATATATAAAAATATATAGGCAACACGGTGGCAGAGGGGTTAGTGCGTCTGCCTCACAATACGAAGGTCCTGAGTAGTCGTGAGTTCAAGCCCGGCCTCGGGATCTTTCTGTGTGGAGTTTGCATGTTCTCCCCGTGACTGCGTGGGTTCCCTCCGGGTACTCCGGCTTCCTCCCACCGCCAAAAGACATGCACCTGGGGATAGGTTGATTGGCAACACTAAATTGGCCCTAGTGTGGGAATGTGAGTGTGAATGTTGTCTGTCTATCTGTGTTGGCCCTGCGATGAGATGGCGACTTGTCCAGGGTGTACCCCGCCTTCCGCCCGATTGTAGCTGAGATAGGCTCCAGCGCCCCCCGCTACCCCAAAGGGAATAAGCGGTAGAAAATGGATGGATGGATATATATATATAAACGAGGAGGAATGTCCCAACTTTGTGTCACGTACGGCTGATACCGCAAGGCCTTTCCTTGGTTTTAATAATAAAGTAGTCAAAATCCTTTGTAATATGCTGGCATGTTTAAATGTAAAAGATTGCAAACCAAATATTACATTTTTTAAATAAAACGCTAATCTGGCTGTGAGCAGGCTACTGTATGGACACATTTTGTTGTAAATTACACACGTTATATTTATATTGGGCGTCAGATCAGAGTCACCCACTTGTCTAAGGTTTTACGTCAAGGTGGATGTTGTCCGCTGCCAGCGAGCACTGGGCTTTGGGAGTGTCACACATTGAGCGGTGAGGGCGGAACGAGACACCTGTCGAGCCAGTTGCAGCGACTATCTTTTCAAGCGCTTATTAAACTTTTTTTTTTTTTTTTTTTTTCAGCCTGGCTGCGGTTTCCCGGCGTTCTCAATATTTGAACACGCTTTTAGTTTGCTCTAACAGGAGAAACAAGCACCTCCTACTGAGTCCTGATTGGGCAGAGCTCAGGCACATGGCTACTTTCAATATGATTTGCAAATTTATAAGGAGGCGTGACCTCTGCGAGGTGTGGGTGTGCCAAGTCAAGCAAACTCCTGCAATCATTTTCAAGTTGATTGCGGTGTAACAAAGAAATGTGCCTGGATTTGTGCACGTGAACACTTTAATAAGTCTGAATTTTTTCTTGCATGCAATGTTTCCTGGATTTGAATGTTTGTCTATTTTTAGTAGGAAATTTACACAACTCTTAATACATGAGGCCCGAGGGTTATTCAACGTTTTCCAGGCCTGGAGGGGAGACCCCAATTCATATATCCTGTAAAATATTCTGAATGTTTTAAATTGAACTCTAATAGAACTATAGTGCAATACTAAGATATTCAAATACAGTATTATGCCGCGAATGGCTAGCGGGCTAATCGCTCGCTGGCAACTACCGCGCTAATCACTAAATATCCTAAATACTTATGCAAATATAGAAATATAACTTCTTATTCATGTTTACATTTTAAACCAAGGTATAGTGAGTATGGCGAACACACCACTGCAATTTCTGAACTACACCAGTGTGAGTTGGATCAATTCAATTGAGTATTTAAAGACTTTTAATTTAGTGGAGAAATTGAAGGGATGTATACAAAATATATAAAAATTGAGTCTAATCAACCAAAAATTTTACAAGCCCCCCCCCGACCTTACCTCTTTGGACACCATGATGGTCACGGACCCCTGTTGAAGATTTCCGGTCTAGACTTTACCATGAAAAATAACATTGTTAATCTTCATTAATTTTTACATATTTGTTAGTTTTAATCCCAACTATACTTAATGTTTTATATACATTTATATATTTATATATATATATATATATATATATATATATATATATATATATATATATATATATATATATATATACTGTATATATATATATATATATACTGTATATATATATATATATATATATATATATATATATATATATATACTGTATATATGTATATGTATATATACATATATATATATATGAGTTAAAATTGAAAATAAACATGCTTATTTCGAAATTGTTTTTTATGCAGTTTACCTTATTGACAGCATAAAAATATCTGATAAAACACACATTTTTTGTAAAAAAAAACAAAAAAAAACATCTTATGTATGAAATATTATTCCCAGTCTCCTTGTTTCAACCTTGTTTCTTGTTGTCTTTGTACCTTTTCCATCTACAAGAGGAGAATACCTTGGCAGTTTGTACGAGCTTAGACTCATCAAAGGCACGTAGCTAAAAGAGGTTTGATGTACCTGCAGTAGTGATTTCTATGTATGTATGAATGTACAGTATGTATGTATGTATGTATGTATGTATGTATGCCTGTCTGTCTGTGCAAGTGAGTAAGTGTAATGCTCAATCGTCCAATTTGTAGAGTCAGGACACAGACTGACCTGCAACACGTCTTTGCAGATCATAGGTCAGCTTCTTCATATATTTTTATAGCTTGTGTGGACGCTTTTTTTTTTCTTGGCGCAGAGGCCGGATTCTGCTTCAGAATACTGCAGGCTGAAGGTGCTGCCCTGGGACTACCATATACACTGTTAGTCATGTTTTTAATGGTTTGTTTTTCTGATTCAATGGGTGTCATCTTCTTCTTCTCTGCGCTTTCCTTTGCACGTTCTCATTTCCAGTGGTTGTAGGGCAGGATTGTGTCGATCTCTAGCTGTGGACTGTGGACAAATATTACTTAATCCGCAGCAGGGAGGCTCGCAACTTAAATAACTCGTAATAAACAATTAAGAGTGAAAGTTTACATTTGTTTCCGCTCCCTCAAACACAAACATTGTAATCTGGATTGTTTTCCCTGACTGCAAGCGATGTGACAAGGTCACAGCCCTTCCCTGTCTCTCATGGCCTGTTGTTGACTTTTCTTGGCCTGACTGGCTGTGCTATCGCGTTTGCGAGAGCACCAAGGTCGCGGAACAGAGACACGCTTCAGGCTTACACACACATATGCATCCACGAAAAACACACGCCACACACAAACGTACCCCCCCCCCCCCCCCCCACACCTCCACCCCACGCCTTCGACGCTTCACACCACGTGGTATGACGGAAAACGGATCAGCGCCCCTAGTGGCTGATAGCTTCAGGCCGGATGTTCGCCTCCTTACCCCTCGTTGCAAGTCTCAAGTTATATGTCGTAATATGTATATGTGCTTTGCTATGTCTGAAATTGACTTTTGTTTTTACTCATCTTCTCCCGGCGTCTACCTTTTCCCCACTTTTTACAAGCTGCCGTAAGTGGCGACCCATCACCGTTCCTGTTCTGTTCCCTGAACAATGACTATTTGTCTAATCAATCTTGATCAGGTTTGTGGTGTAGATAGTTTATTGGACTTGTGCAATGACATTCCAAACCACCATACCCTAAAACAGTGGTTCTTAACCTGGGTTCGATCGTATTATGGATACGGCAAGAACAGAAGTCACACTGATTTGTAGGTGTGTAATTTGTTGTGAGTTCATGCACTGTGTTGGTTTTGTTCTTTGAACAAGGTGATGTTCATGCACGGTTCATTTTGTGCACCAGTAAAAAACATATAACTTTGTCTTGAATTTGAAAAAAATATATATATATATTTTTCACTGAAGAAGAGTTTGGTGAATGCGCATATGAAACTGGTGGGGTTGGGTACCTCCAATAAGGTTAAGAACGACTGCCCTAAAAGTATGCCGGCAACTTAAAGTATTACAAAAAGTCAAGAGACAATTATTACCTTACAATTGGCAACACTAAATTGGCCCTAGTGTGTGAATGTGAGTGTGAATGTTGTCTGTCTATCTGTGTTGGCCCTATGATGAGGTGGCGACTTGTCCAGGGTGTACCCCGCCTTCCGCCCGATTGTAGCTGAGATAGGCTCCAGCGCCCCCCGCGACCCCGAAGGGAATAAGCGGTAGAAAATGGATGGATGGATGGAATACTCACAAGTTAAGGTACTTAGAAGTTGAGGTACCAATGTGTTTGTTAATTTCATGCTAAAAACTTACTTCTCTTAATTTGAGATATGATACTGAAACAGGTCAACTTTGCTATAAGAACCTTGTACATTTTGTTTGCCTGCAATGGGCCAATACACATAATGTGAAAATGTTTTACTTTGTGAGTTTTTATAAGAAAAAGTCACTGATTTGACATAGCAGCAATCAAAATGTATTCATTTATGGATGGATGGATGTTCATGTTAGCATTTAAACTAGCTAGCAAGCTAAACCTAGTCAGTCCATGAGTTTATCAAAGTGTTGCTATCAATCACGGTTTTTCGTTAACTTTTATTTAATACGTTAGTATTAACCATCGAGAGTTTTACTGCCAGTATCATTGTTACCATGTATCATTACATCCCTACCTGCTAAGCCGCAATCAGTTCTCTTTCTGGATCTACTGTATGGGTATCATCTGTTATGATATCACAATAAATACCATCCATAGAAAAAGCAAAACTCATTGAGTCTATCTTTAAGATGCTCACTACGCATGACGTCATTCATTAACTTCCATTGTTTTAGAATGTTCTTTTCTAAACAGCTTCTGTTTGCTGTTGGCAGTTAACTAGCCCTCATTTATGTGGACAGTTTCACCTTTTCTTCCTAGATGAAACCTTTGTTCTAAATGGACTTTTAGCTGGAAAAGTATTCAGCATTCTGCTTTGAGTCATCTGTCATCGAAGGAAATGAGTCATAGCGACCACGGTCTTCTGTTGTGCTCAGTTATCTTCCACAAGTCCAAGAAGCCCTTTTACTTTGGTGTCAGTCTGATCCCAGTGAGGGTGTCCTATCTCCTGCCGTCCATGCAGGGTTATCAGCTCTGGTCCACCTCAGACCTCACACATTGCCATCAAGGCGGTTGGCACGAAGCTTGTATTGAACCTACGTATGGCGCTTAATTCCATGGAGAATAAATGGTCTCAATAACCGTGCCTATCACTTTTATCTGATCTATTTGTCGAGGTCAGCCGTGTTTATTCGGGGTAACTTTCCACCCCGCAGTATTTAAAGACCCCCCCACCAAGCATAGAACAAATTTGTCAATTGTTATTCTTGTCAAAGCAGAGTTATAAGCCCACACTTGCCCCATGTGTTTTGAGTTGGGTCTGAGTGCCGAGTGGGGCATGTAGTGTTGACTCTCGGGTGAAAAGCGGCCTTGATCCGTCCCTGCGTGGTCACTTCCAGGTCGGACGTGAGCGTGTTGGAGAACACGGGGGGTGGAAGCAGGATATCAGAGACAGGGCAAATAAACAAAGCTGTCAGCCGTAGCATGGTCCTCTGACCTGCCCTGTCCCATCTGTTTTCTTATCTACTCCAGCGCTAATACTGAGAACAAGTGACACCTCTCTCTGCTAAGCACTAGCTGTTTTCCTTCCACTTAGACGTCATGTCGTGGCTTGCTCAGGCTGTTGTTCATTCTAACGTAGTTTATGATGCCAATAAATTAAAAAAAGCCAATACACTGTAGCATTTTGGTGGAGTGATGACATTTACAATCAGGACATTGTGCCTATAGAAGTGAAAATAGCAGTATGGAGGTGGTCTGCACATTCTGCAAGTTGTTGGAAGGAATCAGTCTCTAGGATTTTTTTGTCCATTCATCCTGGAGAACATTTGTGAGGTCAAAGGTTTTATTTCCGTTCATTCCAAAGATGTTTGACATGATTCCTGCACCGAAAACATCCAAGGATGCCTTTATGGACCTTGAACATACAAAGTATAGAACGGACCCACATCTCAATGTGACAATACCTTTTTAAGGATCGAAACCGACCAAGGACAAACCGAAGAATGGACCTGTAATGAATGCTGACCAGGGGTCCCTCCATCCATCTATTTTCTACCGCTTGTCCCTTTTTGGGGTCGCGGGGGTTCGCTGGAGCCTATCTCAGCTGCATTCGGGCGGTAGGCGTGGTACACCCTGGACAAGTCGCCACCTCATCGCAGCTGACCAGGGATCTCAAACTCAAATTACCTGATTCTAAAGTATTCACTTCAGAATCAGATTTTAACCATCTGACTAAATTTAATAACTTCTACCAACAGTTATAGTGACCCCAGCTCACTTGACAATATAGCGTTCCCTAGAACAGGGGTCCCCAAAATAAATGCATGAAAAATACAACTCACTATAACGCTGAATTAGTGAGAGCCCTGGGCTTGTTTCTTTGCAATGTGATCCTCAGCAGGTTGATGGTAGAATCGGGGTACATCAACCTGCTGAGGACTGCAGATGGAAATCAGCCTTTGGCTACAATCTGTCACATTTATATTTTATTTGTTCATTAATGTGCATTGCATCATGTCACAAAGTTATAACATATATAAAGAATGGCGACTTCTTATGAGGAGTTTTATTGTTTACCTATAAACATGCTTATTGGTGTGTTTAGTGAGACAGGCGAAAGTTAAGTCGGAGAAAAGGCAGTCGCTTATAAATTATTTAATGTTTTTGTGCGGCCCGGTAGCAAATGCGTCAGGGACTGGTACCGGTCCCCGGACTGGTGGTTGGTGTCCCTTGCCCTAGAAGATGGTCAAAGACACTTTTGCGTGCTTACAGGAAGTTGCTCTTTGTGTTGCTCAATGTTTTTGTACGGTCATTTCTGTAACTTTGCCATTATTTGAGTTATTGTTCTTGCTAATGGGATTCAAAATTGCCACAATATATTCAACTAGTAGCCGCCACAGGCTGAAATTACACTAAACTATGAAGTAAGGGCCACAAAATATGGCATGTGGGCCTTGAGACTCTTGTTGTCGACCAGGAAGGATGTGGAAAGTGAGACTTCTTGACCAAGAGATGCTAACTCTTTGGTGTGCCAAGGCACTAAATTATTTCACAAATAAATCCTGCAAAATCGGCGCTTCAAAGCCGTAACAGAAGACTTAGCAGTGCTTCTTACACAGAACAAAGCCAAGCGAGACATTGGCAAATGCATGTGTGATCCAACAATTATACGTGTTGGACAGTCAACCTGCCTATGTTACAATTCTGGTTATACCTTGGAAGTTGGAAAATGTGCAAACTTTGACCTATCATTTTGCGTTCGGGCTTTTGACACAGAATAGCAGCTCGCTAAAAAGCGATGAAAAATACATTTTGAAAGAGGTTACTATTGATAACATATTAGATAAAGAAGTACAGTATGTTGTTTTGTCCATATAGTTGTATTGGTATTAGTCTGGAATTTGACATACTATTCCTTCGTAGTAGAGATGTCACAATCCCGTTCGGATATTTGCCTTTTTTAACTGATCGGGGATCAACAAATGAGCTGCCGAGCCCAGCCGATCTTTACCACAGGTGTGTCCCTGTGTTTACCGGGCTAAAGATTGTACTCCCGTGAAAGATTATTTCAAAATGGATGCATGCACAGGTAGAAACGATTACATTTCCATATTCCTTGTTGTACAGATGCAGGAGTTTCATTAATTCCAGGAGGGTGCATGTCTTGTCAGTACACCGACTCAAATTTGAGAGCAAGGTGCAAGGGATGTGTCATCTTATCACAGTGCAAAGACTCTTCTAAGATACTAATTCTCGCCACCATGGTAAACTGAGTTTCTTCCAATAACATTATCAATTGAGGACTAGAAGAAAAGGAATGGCAAAGCATGCTAAACACACGCACACACACACACACACACACACACACACACACACACACACACACACACACACACACACACACACACACACACACACACACACACACACACACACACACACACACACACACACACACACACACAAGACACTATCTGCTAAAGCTTCAATGTGAGGGGTGACCGATCCAGATTTCCATTGATTGATTGATTCAAACTTTTATTAATAGATTGCACAGTTCGGTACATATTCCGTACAATTGACCACTAAATGGTAACACCCGAATAAGTTTTTCAACTTGTTTAAGTCGGGGTCCATGTATTGATACCTAGTATACTATCGGTATATAAACAATACTAAAGCGATTAGATCAATCTTTTTGCTATTCTTATTATTGCAAAATATTTTGCGTTGTTTTTGTTATTGTTTACAAAATCAGGGAGTACGTCTCTGGCTTTGAGGGAGAAACCCAAATGATTTAAATAGGAGCCAATAGCAGTTTTTGTTTTTGTTTAGTTATTCTGCCCTTGACACTTTATTTTGAAAACATGTATTTAGCTTTCAATAGCACAATTGTAATACATCACCTGATTTAAAACCAATACTAGCAAATTCTAAATGTAATAAGATAGGCTTTATAAAAGTCTGTTATTGTGTTTATTTTACTTATTAGTTCAAATGTTCTGTTCTATAATCGATCGTCAAAGTATCAAAGCAGGACTCTTTTTGGGATCAGATCTGTGGCCAAAAATGGTATTCAGGACTGTTTAGGGGTGCAGCGTTACATGTATAGGAATTTTCTGCATGGTGCAGAGGCATTCCCACATGACGTAGAAACAGGAAGTGTTAATGACACGCATCGACTCTGTAAATAAATACAGTGCAGACCATGGCGTCATGGTGTGTGATCGTGTCAAACAGAAGCCAGAGCTTAAAACCCCTCTTCTGTAGGGGTATTACCTCAATAGAGTAATACAAACACTAAGCCATTTAAAGTGTTGCATTTTGTTCCCTTAATGTACCAAATATCCACCGAACGCTCACGTTAAAACCAAGGTACATACCGGTTCGTAAATATGGCGTACTATTGCACCCCTTCTATTTCTTCATAACAGAGCATAGTCAAGCCAGTGGCCCTCAATCTGTCCTTGTTTTAGTCGCTGGTTTTGTTTGTGTGTCCAAGATCTTATACACAATATTTAGTCTCTGCCTAGTGTCTTGCTATTTGGCGTGGACAACATGCAAAGCTATCACTGTCATTCTAGGCGGAGTGGATGGGTGCTTGATGGTGCCAATCGTTGGGGAGGGCGTACAGGCTGGGTCTCATTAATGAGTCTCTCAAGGGACTGAGATGGAGGAATCTGGAGTGAAGGGGCGGAGTAACCACAGGAGAAGAGGCGTGCAATCTTGCAAGCGTGTACATATTGAAGTGACGAATCCAACATTGATGCTCACCACTCTGAAAAGGGTTTTTCACACTGATCAGTGCTCTACCAGGAATTTCAAACCTAGGATTATTTCTTTATGTAGAAGCTAAAACCATACTGATTGTAAAGGATGTCTGACCTAAGACAAAGTTTGATTGATCAGGTTATTTCGATATATCCAAGCAATAACCTATTAATTTTTAATTGTATGCGACATGGAGGTCAACCTGCAAGGCCCGTTTATGACCCTGTCCAGCATCTCCTGTCAAACCAGTAACACAACTTCCAGTCTATGTCCAGTATAGTACACATACTCCAAACCTAGCTATGTGGAGAGAACTAGTCACACGTGTGTCTGGTCAGTCCCCTAGTTCTAAAAGAGTTATTCAAAAAGAATAAAACTACCACACAATGCTGTGCACGGGGTCTTGTGTCATAAAGGCGGGGGAGGGTGTGGCTAACAAGCTGTCACCACACAGGAAAGTCTGCTCCAGTAAGTCACATCTGCCAATGGGCATAAGGGCCATGCCTGAGGGCTGGGGAGGGGGGTCAAAGGGTGAGGCGTTCCCCTGCCGAGGAGCACTCAGATCACATATCCACTCTAGTCAATAAACTGGCTGCTGTCGCTGTTGCAAACCCAGAGGATATTCCTCTCTTTTAATATTGATTCATCAGTAGAAGCTACTGTATCTTTGGCTCTCCTTCGAGGGTTTTAGCCGTGTCCTTGTGGCAACAGAACATGCAAAAGTCTTCAGTCAACCAGACTCCTGATGGATAAAATTAGGGGTGGGTGCGTTTTTACATAAGGTGGCAATTCCCTATGCCCTGATCATTGATGGCGTATCTGCAAGACGAGGTTGCCGTCTTCCAAAAGTTGTGCTCTCCACTATCTTATACAAGGCTGTATAGCCTTACTAATAATCAGAGATGTACAGTATATTGTTGGATTTTATCGATACCGATACCAATATCGATATTCCTTATCGACACCGGTATTAATTGGTACTCTTATCGGTACTATATGTAATTTGTGTGAATCATGTGAAAAAATGCATTTTTATTAGCTTTAATATTTCAATTATCATTGCTTCCTTATCTGTGATTATTCCGAGCTGATTATGATTATCAAATTTTTAAGGCAAAAAACATCATGTGATCTCCATTAAATGTAAAGCATTTATACTAGAAACAAAATAATCTAAGGATTAGTTAAACTCATCTCAGGGCGTTCAATCGTTCGCAACTGGACTGCTTGGTTTGTCTTGGAAGACGTTTCACCGCTCATCCGAGTAGAATTCATTAATTTGTGCTAATAAACTTAGATTAGATCTAGTCCAAACGGTTGGTGCCAAAACCCCAATTTAGCAATTTAGCCTCCAACAAATAACAGGAGTTAGGAACATTCTGGTCACAACTGAATAGAATGCTTACGCGGGGGATTCCAACTATTTTGGACTGGTAGTAGTCGATGCACAGCGATCGTTCTACCACACAATACCTCAATGCTAACGAGGGGAATTTACACTTCGACTGTCGTTGGCTTTGACAGTTAGGATTGCTCGTTTGCATTAAAACAGTTGTTTTTCTCACTACGATAGGGCGAAACCATCCCTGCCCAGGCATGGTTTTTGGAGTATAAATATTTTGGGTTTTGGCACCAATCGTTTGGACGACATCTGACCAATCTAAGTCTATGAGCACGAACTGATGAAGCCTACTTGGATGAGCGGCGAAACACGTCTTCTAAGACAAACCAAGCAGTCCAGTTGCGAACGATTGAACGACCTGGATGAATGAGAACCTTCATAGGATTAGTTCAACATTTTATTAACATTCTAAGTGCATAATACAAAAATTAAATAAGAAAAACTACATTAACATAACAATGTACCAATACATTTGAGTTTACATGTTAATTGAAAGAAAGATGCATTAGTTATTATTTCAAAATTGGTGCTCCAACTATAGTATCAGAAGCTTTCAAGTTATAACACAACTAGCCACAACTTCCTACCATTAGAAATAGCAGCAATGTGTTTTTCACACAGCTTTTGGAGGACAAGTTGTCATCAAATTTACAATAGAAACATATCACCTCACACGTAGAAGTCATTTGGGAACTGTTCGGCTCTGTATTTTAGAGGTAGTTTCGGAGGCAAAGAGGCAAGCACAGAGATGGCCCGAGAAGGGTGCATTTAGATTCTGTTTTTAGCGAACATTGATTACGTCCGTGATTTCAATGACGAGTAAATTTATGATTCTGTTTACTTCCGCATACCTTGTAACCGGAGAAGCGGTAAAAGATTGACTCTGAATGGGTATTCCGCCGTGTCTTTTTTTAATGCTTTGCAGCAAAATCTAAATAAATGTAACAGCACACGTGTGTTCCTAATTATGACGATCAGCTGGATTTAAAAAGTAACGATAGCCATATCATTAGTCCAGAATTTTAACGGTACCGGTACCAAAAAATCCTACTCATGGCTCTGCTGAATGCCTAAAATTGCTGTTTGGCCCGCGTCCCATTGGCACATTTTTACTTTGACCCTTGGTGGCAAAAAAATTGTGGGCACCCAGATTGGAACATGAATCTTAGTTGTATTTTTGATTGCAATATCAGGGAATACCCCTAATTATGCCAAACGGTAACATGAACAGTATATGGCTTATCCAATAGAAATGAGCAGCGAGCTATCTTGAAATGTGAAGCCTTACTTTTGAGAGCTTTCTATCAGGCATGCTTGCTTTGTTGGCATAAAAAATGCAAAATTACTGTTCTGAATATACCAGTTTGGCCGCCATATGCTTTAGCGTGACGTGATGTCACAAGCAACACAGATATCAAACATTGGTATCGTTTGATTTGATCTGAATCCTAAAATAGGCCTGAATTTGTGCCCGTAATGTTAGCATAATGGTCTCATATTGTGTTATTTATTTTATTTTATCAAAGTCTCAGAGATCCCACAAAAATATGATGCAAGTGTGCCAATATGTTGCCTTGATACTGCAATTAAGAATGTTTCAGAGTGTTTTTAATACATCCCACTGGGAACACTGGTTTTGTGTGTCTGTAGCTTTAATGCTAATGAGCTAAATAAACCCAATAAAGTCATGTTTTCCCCAAAACCGTATTCCTCCTCCTGAAGTAGTGGGCGGAAACGCAGGACAGGGTCATCTAGCCAAGGGTTGGTCAGAGGAGGTATCATGTCATTATGTCTTGAAATCCCTGAACTTCAAATGCAACCGTTTTGAGGGCCTCTTCTAGGATTGCACAATTAATTGATTTTAATCGTGATCACAATTTTGGCCGCTAGGATTAAATGAGGGTGATCGACGGCGATATTAACATTTAAAAAGCAGGCAGCACATCAATTCAAATACTTTCACAAACATCAGTCAGCCTACCGCCAGGGGGTGGCCGTCTGACAGTGGACTCTTGAGATTGAGTAAAAGTGAGTGAGCGGGTGACTGACCGTTGATCAGTAGCTCCCAAAAATATCCGGGAAAAATAAATGCATTATTACATTGGTGCCCTTCTCTCCCGTAGAGTGACCCACATTTTTAACCCCGGAACACTCCCGCACACCCCACTGTGCTCGAGGCAAATTCTCGCTCGTTCCCGGAAATGCACTCGCACGTATAAACCAACAAATGCCACAAGTTGCACGGCAAAGCTGCATTGGTTTGCACATTTAAACAAATTGAGTTGCGGCAACAGGTTATGCATTAAAAAAAAACGCCCCTTCTTTCCTCAACTGCCATCGTTTGCCCACAACGTGAAGCTAATAATCAAAATAGAGTTATGGTTGCTCACAGAGCGGTCCGCCCGCCACCGGCACTAAGCCCCCATATCCATCCACATCTCAAAGACACGCAAAAATAATGGATGTAATAACATTTTATTTGGCAAATACGTGTCCTATGGACGGGTTTAGATTTTTTTTACATTTCAATGCATTGCATTTATCTAATAAAAGTCATAATGCAGACGACGCGTGCCATGATCAACTGCCACAATCGAGGCAGAAGCAGGCGGTGAGCAGTACAGTGTGTTCCTTGGAGTATGTGCCTTTTTTGCATTAATCGTATTTTTTTCACTTGTTTGTTTGTCAGTTAGCTCTTTGTCGTTTGTAAATTTTATTTTATAACATAGTTATTTTTTGCTAAGTTTCACTTTGAAATAAAAGCCCAGTTCACATACAGCTTGTTTAATAAATATTTTTTACATAACAGTTAATAACTGTGATTTCAATATTGATAAAACAAATAATCGTAATTATTATTTTGGCATACAGTATTACTGTTGAGTACATTTTGCATAACAGAGGCACTTCTAACGTGTGTCTGATCTTTGTATGCATTCCTAGACCTGGACCGATATTCGTTAAGTCAATTAATTAAACGCTAAATGAAAATGAACTGGATAACTTTACCAGCCTATTACCTGACACCTGACATGTTAGCTACTTCTCTTTGTTTATAATGTCTATTTTCTATTTCCTGCTGGATCTACTCTCTATTTTATGCTGCTGCTGTCACATATACTGTATATACTGTAATATTGTACATGGTCATTGGTATATATTGTATATATGTTATAGACATAATATAATGTATCTGTATGTATATTATTCTGTACACATATTATGTATATATTCGTATATATGTTAGATTTTTTATCGCTATATTAGTCTATTTATACCTGCATTGTCCTTTCCATCCTTACACTTTCCATCATTGTAACTGAGCTACTGTGTTGAACAATTTCCCTTGTGGATCATTAAAGTTTGTCTAAGTCTAAGTCTAAATAATTCCCCATTTGCATTCGTGTTTACGGGCTGCAAGAACAGTCCCTCTTAGCATCGGTTTCCGCAGCTGCGAACGTTTGTACTACATGCAAATCAACAGTAATAATGATAACCGCAGTAAAACTCCCGACGGTTGGTATTACCATATTAAATAAAAATGTCCAAAAAAACATGATTTATAACCACACTTTGATCAAATTATAGCCGACTAGAGTTAGTTTGATAGCTATCCTAAATGCTAACATGAACGAGAGACATTAACGTCATACCCCATTTTAAACTTGTATAAACACATTGCTGTCTAAACAACTTAAATACGGTATTCACATTGAACATAAAGGCTGCGCTGTTTTTGCACAAAGCGATCGATATATTCTCGACAGTGGCGCGTTGAAACATACAGATAGGTGTGCAACAGGAAGTGAACTCATGTGACGTCACATAAAACGGAAATGAAACAAAGTGATCACGCAATTTGCATTTATTAATGTTTTTTGTATTAAATACAAATAATAATATGGCTTTTATGAAGCCAAAACTAAATTTGATTTTTCCTCTGCCAAGAAAGTATATTGTGTATTTGTATGTAAAGTATTTAAAGAAAAAAACACAACTTGGTTAAAAGATTATATTGTGTGTATAAGTACTGTTGGAGCACACTCAACAATACCGCGATAATAATGCTAGACAGATTATATTTTGTTTAACTTGGATATTTAAAAGTTTCCATTTCATTTACAATGTTAAAATGTGTGAGAAATACAAATGCATTGCATTTGAAATGGTATACTTGCATTATCATAATAGTGTATTATCACATCAGTGGTTAATTTGGTGTCAAAATAATTTATATATATATATGTGTATATATATATATATATATATATATATATATATATATACATATATATATATATATATATATATATATATATATATATATATATATATATATATATATATATATATATATATATCTTACAGGTTATCCGCATGCATATCAAATGTGAATGATATCTGACACAAGACATCAGGGTTAGCCGAGGTTAAAAGTCACCCCACTAGGTAAATTTCATTACCCCTCCAGACTGAGACCCTCCCCAGTCTCAGTCTACCACTTTGGCCCGGTCCCGTGACCTCACGGTGCAGCTCCCTCAGTGACCACTAATGGTTTATTTTGTGTCAAAGTGCATTTTGCTTCTCCTTAGCTCAAATCTTTGCAGTTGTGAAACTCGACCCAGCCGTGATCTCACATGTTTACAATGCAAGTCTGCCTTTGTTTGTCACACCTTTCAAATAAAAGGTAGCTAAGATGGACAGTGTTTACAGGATGCCAGGAGCGGTGGTTCGCTGTTCTGTCCGCTGGGATGACGTCCCCGAGGTGATTTTTGAGTGCTCGGGAGCCCTCCTTTTCCTCCTCGCCGCCGTCTGGGTGGTTCATGGTCACTGCATGGCTTCTATTTATTGTTGAAAACAATTTTTGGAATTCCTTCTGCGCCGTCGGACTGTGAAGGTTTTTATACCACACTTGTTATGGTTGAGTGAGAATTTCATTTTCTTAGCATTGATTTGCAGAAATCCGCCCTCATTTGAGGAAACGGTGATGCTAGGTGTGGAACTAAAAATAAATGCGATGACATTTGCATCCAATTAGCGGCATAGTTGGTTGTTACCTGTGCATCGTCACCCTGAGAGTGGATCAAGCCTTTGTTACCGAGAAAAAACACCAATCTTAGACTTGAAAGCGTTGTTACTTGAGTTAAAGTGAGGAAAGAGTCAATTATGATCTTTTGAGGTGTCAAATGTCAATCATGTTCAATTGCTGCTGTCGGCATGTTCAATCCAACCAGGCCCAATTAGTCCACTTAGTCCGTAGGGCGTCTACAATCTTTTTTCAAGAAAATCAAGTTGGTCACAATTACCATCTTTTGACTATTTCTTTTTGCCGCAGTTATAAACGCTAAATGCCTTTAAGGATCTGGATTTTTTGCAAATTATACCGCTAAAGAAGAGGTGTCAAACTCGTTTTCATTGGGGGCCACATGTAGTGAATATATATAAAATATGTATTTTCAAACAAATTGATATTTAGGGATGGTTGATATAAAAAAGATCCTTAGAATATCTTGTTACATGACCAGATATCCAAGTTTAGAACATATTCAATTGCCTCTAGTACAGGTTTTCTGTCAAAATTTAAATATCAAATACATTTAGCAAAAAAGATAGAGTTCTTTGTTAATGCACATTATTTCCAGGCTTTTGAAGGCCACATATAATGATCTGGCCCTTTGACATTGAGTTTGACACCAGTGCTTTCAACATTTTATATACTGCAGCTTTTGAACATGTGCATGAAGTGACACAAAAACTAATGTATCTCACAAAATGTCAGTTCAGCAAACATTTAAGGCTTGTGTGTTTGGCTTGTTTTTGGTCATTTATGCCTTTGTTGCAGGTCTATTTGGCTTGTTAGAAATGTCATATTTTAAGTACTTTGTTTGTTTACGATCAATGGTTACCAAAAAAGATGACTATGTAATGGCCAATTGATATTCAAGCAGGGTTTTCCCTTAATGTAATTGATCTTGGCAACCCGCCATGGCAAAATAAAAGCCGCCACCCCTTAAAAATGTGGATTTTTTATGTGAAAACAAATCAAAGTAATATGATGTTTTTTAGCCTCCAGAAGAAGTCACACAAAGTCTGACGTTTTGAATTTTTGTCACAAATCTAATGCTAATAACCGGCCCAATTCCAACACGTATTCCCTCCCGTGCACACACGTTCGTCTACATTTTTCACTCCCAGACACACAACACTTCCCCATTCTCCGCCAACGTGGTGTGTTCACGATCATGGGAACAGTGAACATCAATAATACACGAACATTAACTTTAAAAACAGCAGGATAAATATATGTATATTTATATATTGCAGCCTATTATTTGTGCACTATTCACTAGTTATGCACGGAAAATGTGGCTACCGTAAAAATACTTTGATCACAGAAACATCCATCCATCCTTCCATTTTCTACCGCTTGTCCCTATCAACGCGGCCAAAATCGGATGTTGCGATGACGTAAGGAATACGCACAGTGTTGTCTGAAGTAGAGGCAGCATGTGTGATGTGGACATACTTTAACTTTCTGAGATATACCCGTGGACAGCGATTTACAAAATGTGCAATGTTGGCAGCTTTTAAGGAGACAAAGTGGAGCAGCAGCGCGAAGCAAGTGTGATGTCGGTAAGTGTTTTGGGGCAGTTGAGGGTTGCTGCAGCTCCTGCTGTTCTTTGTGTACATGGAGCGACAGAAAAGTCTCAATAACACCAGAAACGGATGCTAGATTTGTTGTTAGTTGTTTTAAATTTAAAAAAAAGTGACTAAAAGAATTGGAGATGGAAGAAACTTGAACATTTCTCAACAAAGTACATATAACTAGCAACAATTGGAAAAAAAGACCAAAACGATGTAAGAAAAAATAGATGTTATTACTTTTGTTGGCCTATAGCCATGCCACCACTGCCACAGGTGTGTTGGCAATCTGGGGTGATACCCTGTCAAGTATACAGCACAGGAGTTTGATAACACAAACCTTCCCTTGTCACATCAAATAATGTTTTAAAAGCTAAGGACATTTCAACAATCATAGTGGCCAGTACATACACTTTAATATCAACATTTCAGATCTAAACCAAAAGTCCATCATTCGACTGGCAAACACAATAGTCCAGGATATGACTCACCCACTACACCAATACATCATCCCACTACCATCAGGGCGCAGGTACAGAACTATCAAATTCCGGAGGGCCCGCCTCGGGAAAAGCCTTATCCCTGCAGCTATAGCCGCCCTAAACAGCAGGCCCGGCCGACCTGTCTGACAAGCCTGTAAATGTGTTGGTCATGTATGATGTCTTTTTGTTATTTTTGTTCGTGATGTGTAATGTCTATTGTTCAGCAGTGAAACTCAATTTCCCCAACGGGGACCAATACATTTAAATCAAATCAAATATAGTTATAAAGCAGAGTTTAAAAAAACATTTACTTGTTCTATCAAATGATACTGGCTAAAAAATTAATACAAATTGCGATTGTAGTATACATTTTCTGCCAACATTATACAAACTAATTATGGCTATCAGAACAATGCGATTATCAAATTAATCCATCGTCCCAATTATTCTGACATTTTACTGAACCTTCTCATCTGCAGCAAAGAATGACTCAAAGTCTCTGAAACATCTCTGGAAATGCATATTGTGCATTGTGTCAATGTAGTGTTCCCTTTGCGCATGTGCAAACGGGTAGTTGATGTACTGTGATGTGTTGATTGGAGTGACAGGCTGTAGAAGCAAACAAGTTGATACGGAAGACACTTAACAGCACGTGGACCCTCTACTGTGCATGGGGAAAAAACCTGATAAAACAGTATTATGCACATTCTGCAGGAAGGGGTTTTGTCTTCACTTGAAGATCTTACTTAATATTGCGCTTTATTATTACAAAAGGAGGAACGTTCTGCTTGAATGTGGATAAAAGTTTGTTTACAAAATCAGACCTTTCATGTAACATTAACATGATGTAAAATTCAAGTGCATACATATTCCCTTCTTCCCTGAATCACTATGGTCGAGCAAAAAACAACAACACTATTAATATAGATTAAAATGAATTATATTTAATTGCAAGTAATCAAAATTTATTCATATCCATCCTGTGCATAATCTGATTAAAATTGTTTAATTGTTTGACAGCAATAAATTTAATGTTTTTTTTTTTTTTTTTAGAATAACTTGACTGTCCACATTTATTCTATGTAAACAATTACAATATGATGCACTGCAGTTGTACTACCACATTAATTAGCATATTGTTACTAGGAATGTTTCAATCAGCATTATTGGCCTCCGATAAGATACTTTAACAATGTTGTTATGGATTATGGAAATCAAAGTGTTGTTAGCATGTAACCGAAGTGAACACAATACTACATTTTCCTAAAGCTTTTTCTATGAAATTTAGAATTTGCTAGTATTGTTGTAAATCAGATGAAGTGTTACATTTGTGGTATAAAATGCTACGTACAATTGTTTAAGAAAATTAAAATGGCTAGTGAACAATAACTAAACAAAAGCAAAACTACTATTAGATTCCCATTAAATCCATCCCATCCATCCATTTTCTACCGCTTGTCCCTTTTTGGGGTCGCGGGGGGTGCTGGAGCCTTACTCAGCAGCATTCGGGCGGAAGGCGGGGTACACCCTGGACAAGTCGCCACCTCATCGCAGGGCCAACACAGATAGACAGACAACATTCACACTCACATTCACACACTAAAGCCAATTTAGTCTTGCCAATCAATCCATCCCCAGGTGCATGTTTTTGGAGGTGGGAGGAAGCCGGAGTACCCGGAGGGAACCCACGCAGTCACGGGGAGAACATGCAAACTCCACACAGAAAGATCCCGAGCCCGGGATTGAACCCAGGACTACTCAGGACCTTCGTATTGTGAGGCACATGCACTAACCCCTGTTCCACCGTGCTGCCTCCCATTAAATCATGAGTTTATAAACGACAACAAAATCAGCCAAAGAAAAACATTTTAAAATATATTTACTTAAGTACTCTCGATATTTGAACTGATCACCCCTGCTTAAGCGGTTAGCATGACTTTCTTGTGTCGTCCTGCTCGCTGTGAAGCATGTTAGCCATTCCTTGTCCTCAATCTGTGAGGGTGTTAAGGTTACAAGGCTAGCATCTATTTGACCGATAACAGTTTTTCTGTAAGCTTATGCCAATACAACTCCTCTGTGTCTGCTTTCAATTGTGGTGTACCCCAGGGATCAATCTTGGAGCCTGTCCTCTTTTCTATAGACACACTTCCCCAGGCTCTGGTTTTAAAAAGCACAATGTTTCTTTTCACTAATTTGCAAATGAAATATATCTGCCTGTATGAGCAAGCGATAGCCATGCTACCATGAATACTCTGCAGAACTGGTATTGATGAAATTATTACATTATTAATTTTGACACAGCTTTTGTATTCTTGTGCCAAAGATTGTGGTTGGTGTAAGTAATGTCCATGGGCCCTTTTCCAGTCTTGGTAAACATGTGGCCACAGTAGGCACATTCATAATTTAGCCAATCGTGACTTTGCTTCAGCTGAATTTATCACCCAAGGGCGTTCATCACAGCGTCATAAGCATTTGTTTTGCTATGTTGAAATTCTGGTGACAGCATGTCACTTTCCATCTCGCCTGGTCTTCTTGTGTCAACGGTGCTGCAACAGTAGCCGCAACATCACCGCCACTTCTCCCTGCACACAGTTGTTCTCCATCTGTTGCCTGCAATCTTCACCTCAGTTCTCCCCTCCTCCTCCTCCCCCTCCCCCTCGTCTCCACTCCATCCTCCACCCTCTAAGACAGCTAATTAGTGGGGCGAGGAAAGGGCAGTACAAAGACCTTGTCTGGCCCACCCACTGACCCTGTCCCCCCTTTTACTGAGCCATCATTTCTACCCATTAGACCTGTCTTAGTCTTTTGATTAGGTCCAAAAAGGCCTGGACACAAAGGGTTAATCATGGGATACAACTGGCTGGGCCATGTCACTCACCTCTGGGCCGCTCCTCTTCCCGTCCCCAACCGGGCCCACCTCGCTTGTTTGTCTTTGGTCTGCTGCCGGACAACCTAGCCTCTAATCCAAAGTAGTTGCTGGTCAGTCAGCGTTCCTTTCGGTGTCTGTCATTAAAGATGTATCGTCTTTTAGACCTTCTGTATGATTAAATGCCCTCCTGTCTGTCTGTGTGTGTGTGTGATCTAAAATATCCGGAGGATATGTCCACATGGACCTTGTTGGTCAACTTCCGGGACTTCATTGTATACATTTTAACACTTTAAGTAATGTACTCTCGAAAAAACATTTCTTAATCCTATCACTGGTGGATGGCAAACAATTGATTTATATTTCCATTTTTTTGTATTTTTATTTATGCTCAAACCTTTGGGTATTGTGTCGTATTTTATCTCTCTAACTTGTGAACTTGTAGAATGAAAGAAGATGTTGTGATGCTAAAAAATATCGATGTAATCATAGTAGTATCGACATCCCACACCCCGTATTGTAAATAATGTAAATAATTCAATGCATATACCTTGATGATTATCTTGTGTGATGACTGTATTATGATGATAGTATATATCTGATAGTATATATCTGTATCATGAATCAATTTAAGTGGACCCTGACTTAAACATGTTGAAAAACTTATTCGGGTGTTACCATTTAGTGGTCAATTGTACGGAATATGTACTTCACTGTGCAACCTACTAATAAAAGTCTCAATCAATCAAGTATAATTACAGTGGATGTTAGGTGTTGATCTATTTTTCAGAAGCGGTATAGTACCAAATATGATTAATTAGTATCGCTGTACTATAACTAATACCGGTATACCGTACAACCCTACTTTGTACATGCATTTAATGTAAATGTCAGTGTGTCAATCAAATTACCATGTTCCCAGCTTTAAAAACCTTTGAGCTGATAGACATTGACCCCCAAACAGCTACAAACGGGGTGTGCAAAGTGGGTAGCATGTGCGCTCCTGGCTCCAGTTGTGAGCATTTTTGACTGTTTAGTGCTACCCTAGTTTTTGTTTGTGCCCAACAATACAGAAGTATATAACAAAGTTATATCATGTGTATTTGGTGCATCACATATTACTTTGTACTAGCGTTGTCCCGATACCAATATTTTGGTACCGGTACCAAAATTATGTCGTTAGTTTTCGGTACTTTTCTAAATAAAGGGTACCACAAAAAATTGCATTATTGGTTTTATTTTAACAAAAAATCTTACGGTACATTAAACATAAGCTTCTTATTGCAAGTTAGTCCTTAAGTAAAATAGTGAACATACAAGACAACTTGTCTTTTATTAGTAAGTAAGCAAACAAAGGCTCCTAATTTAGCTGCTGACATATGCAGTAAAATATTGTGTCATTTTCCATTCTATTATTTTGTCAAAATTATTAAAGACAAGTGGTAGAAATTATTTATTAATCTACTTGTTCATTTACTGTTATTGTCTGCTTACTTTCTCTTTTAACATGTTCTATCTACACTTCTGTTAAAATGTAATAATCATTTATTCTTCTGTTGTTTGATACTTTACATTAGTTTTGGATGATACCACAAATTTGGGTATAAATCCAATATCAAGTAGTTACAGGATCATACATTTGTCATATTCAAAGTCCTCATGTGTCCAGGGACATATTTCCTATGTTTACAAACATAATATAGTTGTTTTTTTTAATTAAAGATGTTGTGATCACAAAAAATATCTACGTAATAATAGTAGTATCGACTAGATACGCTACTGTACTTGGTATCATTACAGTGAATGTTAGGTGTAGATCTACTTTTCAGAGGCGGTATAGTACGGAATATGATTAATTAGTATCGCGGTACTATACTAATACCAGTATACCATACAAACTCTACTTTGTACATGCATGTAATGTAAATGTCACTGTGTCAATCAAATTACCATGGTCCCAGCTTTAAAGACCCCTGAGCTGACTCCCAAACAGCTAGAAACGGGGTGTGCAAAGTGGGTAACATGTGAAGAAGCTGCTGTCAAGGCGGATAATGCAACAATGAAGTTATGATTTTTGTTTGACAGTGAAACACGGTTTTACACACTTGAACAGGGTTCGACAAAAGAAGAGTTTGCATATTGAAACTAATTCCTCCATAAGAAACAATGTAAACATGATTTATGGGTTCCAGCCTTGATAAAAGTCCATATTTTAGTAAACATTTGTACACTTTGAACTAAGGTTCTACAGTATACCGGTATTGATATAGTATCACGGTACTAATAAATCAAAAACGGTGCTATACTCTGTTTGAAAAGTACCGGTTCCCTGGCATGACAGCGCGTCGTCGTCACGTCATGACATTGCTGGTTTTGCGAGCAGAGGAGCATGTTCGGCAGCGCACAATCACTGAGTACATACAAGCAGATGTAATAGTGTGATGTTGTTGCGTTATATTATGAACTAGACAGGGTGTTATATTTTATTTTGAAGTATCGCTTTTATTTTGAAGAACCGGATGTCCGGTGCAGGAAGTGTCTTTGCTGTTTTTTCGATTGTTTTACTTCCTCTTCCTTCGGACTTTTCAATGAGAAGGTAATAGTTCTTCAATGCTCCGTGTTTCTTCATATTGTAAATATTCTTCCTAAACGTTCTAGATACTTTAAAAGTTAACCCAATACTGTTGTGTGTACAAGTGATGTGTTTAAAGTAATTTTTATGCACAATTTTGTTTATTTAGAAGTAGAGCGTCGACTGTGTGAATTGTTTGTTAGTATTTACACGTGGTATTTACCTCACACAGGAGCAGATATCACTCCGCCCGAAAGTTGTGACCTGTGTGTGTGTGTGTTTCGTGTTTCCAACGCAGGTATGTGGATTTGTGCATTATTATTATTTTGTGATAAAACGTTATTGTTAATGTAAGTTAATTTATTATTATTTTTATATGAATTAATGTTTGTTACTTCCTCTTCCTTCGGACTTTTCAATGAGAAGGAGCAGATATCACTCCGCCCGAAAGTTGTGACCTGTGTGTGTGTGTGTTTCGTGTTTCCAACGCAGGTATGTGGATTTGTGCATTATTATTATTTTGTGATAAAACGTTATTGTTAATGTAAGTTAATTTATTATTATTTTTATATGAATTAATGTTTGTTACTTCCTCTTCCTTCGGACTTTTCAATGAGAAGGAGCAGATATCACTCCGCCCGAAAGTTGTGACCTGTGTGTGTGTGTGTGTGTTTCGTGTTTCCAACGCAGGTTACCAATAAATACTGAACCGACGGCATGGCGAAGTGTCCTTTATTTTAAGAAACTACACAACGCAGAATGAGACTCACTACAAAATTGGTGCCGTGACTCGTCGACTGTTCAGCTGAAGCTGACCACCGCCGTTGCTGCAGTACCTGAGACAGAGCAGATGGGGGCTGATTGCTGCAGTTCCTGTTTTTGAGGACGACACACGGGCGCTACAGATCGGCTGTGAAGAGCAGAATATCGCCGTGTGCTGAACCATCCGGAGCTGTGGCTGCAATACGGTATCCTCATCTGTGGTTTGGCTGAATTAAGAGACTCGAAAAAAGAAAAAAAAGGGACTATTTTGCTCAAATTGTGTTATCAGTGTTTGGGTGTTATGCTGGTTCATTGTGGTGTTTTCCGTGTTGCTGGGTTGAACTAGCATATTTCGCTGTGATTTGGGGTGGGTTGCCAATATGGAAGTATTTAACGTACATGGGTCGGAAATTAAGAGTGTGGGGAGGGGTCGGGGTGTTTTGATGTACACTCCCCTGTCAATGTCCACGCCAGGTCGACCTGTATTGCAACCAGGCCATTCTACTGTGGAGGGGGGCAGACATGAGAGGCGGAGAGATGAGGTGGTCAGGCCCCGTACCCTGTCTTTCACTACAGGGGTATCACCAGTAGGTCCCGCACATCGAAACTTACCCAGTACTGGTTTGGAGTTATCTTCCAGTCAGCTAGTTGAATTAGCTAGGTCAATAGGGTCAGAGATTGGAGAATCTATCAAAGCCAGTTTGTGCCATAATGTCATCCCTGATCATACAACCACTGTAAGCCCTGACCGACCTCAGCATGTCTACCACCCTGACCAGTGTGGCACCACTGTCATTGATGCTTCAAAATTGAATTTGGTGCTACGTTCTGAAGTCAATGTTCCACCATACTTTAGAGGGGATAGCACAGATAAATACTCCATCTTGGAGTGGGAGGAGTTAATGAGGAGCTACACTTCCAAACAGGGGTACAGTGGGACAGAGAGTATTGGGGAGGTTGTAAACAGACTCCTGGGCAAGGCCAGGGATGTCACCAAAGTATGGCTGCGCAGCAATCCTGACACCATAGATGTTAATGTAGTCTATGGTGTGTTAAGGTGCCATTTTGGTGACGTGGTGCAATCCGACCTACCCCTAGCTGACTTCTATGCAGTACAGCCTGTTGCTGGGGAAAGCCCTCTAAACTACTGGGTTAGACTCAACAAATCAGCCGAAATGATGGAGCAATGCTTAGTCAGTAAAGGTGAGCCTGTTACGGAGTTGAGTCGTCATGCAGTGATCATGTTTGTTTGTAACTGCCCTGATAAAGAACTGGCATTGATATATAAAACAAAGCCACCTCGTGAATGGTCTGCCCAGGAGGTACAAGAACACCTTGATAACCACAGGAAGGTGCAGACATTTTGTGGGAGTCAACTGTCAGTACAGAAGGAGGTGACAGTGGGAACAAAGCAAGAGGGGATAGTCAGTGATATTCAGATGGGGGGGATTTTGTCTTCCGCTCCCAAAGTTGTACCAAACCAGCTACCCTCTGCTGAGGAAAAATCCACAATAGACAGAGTTTTGCAGTTACTGGAGCGTACATTGTCTAGTAATGTTCAATTAGCACACGACTCGCCTCATAATACGGTACACAATTCATTGCAGAACAGAGCACCCAGATACACTCGCGACTGTAGAGTGTGTGGCAGTTCTGACCATAGCACCAGTGTGCACTGCCGGATGAACAAGTTATGCTTCAGATGTTACTTACCAGGCCATATCGGCGCTAATTGTAGTCAAGCAGTTCCGACTCAGTCACCACACCTCAGAGTTCGGAAAACTAGACAGCTCCTCTTTGGCGGAGGGCAACGTGGGGCTAAGTGGTTTTCCCTCTATTGATGTTGATATTCAATCAGTGTTTTCTGCTGCCTGTGAATTAGCGCCATCAGACAAAACAATGATTTTTCAGAACACAATGAGAACAGGCGAAAGTGACAGTTTGTTTTTCACCACTGTGGTAGCAGGGGACAAAGTCAAGGTTCAGGGGATGTTAGATAGTGGGTCCATGGCCACTTCTCTGCGCGCAGATCTTGTACCTCAGTTGAGGGAGGCGGGAGTAGTGGGTGGCGATTTAATATCCTCTACAGACATTGTTCTCGTTGGGTGTGGTGGGAAGCAGACGGAGCCAGTGGGGATTTGTGAGATGAAACTCAGACTGTTTGACTCTGACTATCTTGTTCCAGTGCTGATTATTGGCGGACAGGTAGATGAAATGATTGTGGGCACTAATCTTCTGAAACCGATCATCAAAAGATTTAAGTCTGATGAGGCTTATTGGCGTTTAGTGGGCAAATCTGATTCGCAACAGCAGCAAGAAGCCAGTGAGTTCATTCGGTTTCTGGCTAATCTGGAAAGGTGGAGAGGGGACAAGATTCCAGACAGAGTGGGGACAGTCAAACTCAAACAGGCAGTAACATTGGAGCCTATGAGTGAACATGTTGTGTGGGGCCGCCTTCCCAAAGAGACTAAACTCTCAGTTGGCAGTACTGTTATCGTGGAGCCAAGTTCATCACGTTGTGTGCCCCGTAACATACTAGTCGGTAGGGTAGTGACTCCTTTGTGGGGAGATGGTTGGGTCCCCGTGAAAATAATCAACCCAACTACATCCATATTGACTTTGCGAAGAAATGCGAAAGTGGCAGATGTTGCCCCGTGCATCGCATTGGAGGATTTTGATGATGGTATTGAACATACTGTTCACCAAAATGTGGTGAGAGTCAACAGTGACGACTGTCATGGCAGTTTGACAGCGCAGAGCTCGGTGAGCGGCAGTGTGATAAGAGGGGATTCTAGGCTCGAGGGTCTGGGTCTACGGGGGTTGTCAGTGAATGAATGTGACATATCTCCAGCTTGGAAAGAGAAATTGACTGATTTGATTGAGAAGTACGAAAGCGTGTTCTCCAGACACACTTTGGATTGTGGGGAGGCTACTGGCTTTTGTCACCGTATTCGACTGACTGATGTCCGCCCCTTTAGGTTGCCTTATCGGAGGCTCTCTCCAGCACACTACCAGAAGTTGAGAGAGACTCTGGATGAGATGGAAGAACGGGATATAATCAGAAAGTCAAGTAGCGAGTACGCTTCACCTTTGGTGTTGTGTTGGAAGAAAGATGGTAACCTCAGAGTGTGCACAGATTTTCGCTGGTTAAACGCCCGCACAGTCAAAGACGCTCACCCTCTGCCTCATCAGGCGGATGTGCTGGCGGCGTTGGGGGGTAATGCCTTTTTCAGCACGCTTGATCTGACATCGGGCTATTACAATGTGCCACTCCACGAGGATGATAAGAAATATACTGCCTTTTCGTCGCCTCTGGGGTTACATGAGTATAATCGCATGCCTCAGGGCCTCTGTAATAGTCCAGCCACTTTTATGAGGATGATGCTCACCATCTTTGGTGATCAGAACTTCATGTCTCTGCTTTGCTACCTTGATGACGTGTTGGTCTTTGGCAGGACAGAGCAGCAGAGTCTGGAAAGGCTGGAGCTAGTTTTCAAGCGTTTGCAGCAGCACAACCTGAAGCTCTCTCCGGCTAAATGTAAATTATTGCGGAGATCTGTAAAGTTTTTGGGGCATGTGGTTTCTCAGGAGGGGATATCCACTGATTCAGACAAAGTGCGGGCCATTGTGAGCGTGAGTGAGTCCGACATGATGGACAGTGATGGTGTCACACCGTCAGTTGAAAAGTTGCGCTCGTTCCTTGGCATGGTAATATATTACCAACATTTCATTGAGAACTGCTCTATGATAGCTAAGCCGCTTTTTCAACTTCTTTCAGGGGGTAAACAGCCACGTGGGGCTCGTGGTAAACTGCGTCGGAAAGCGGTACGCAGACTTACTCCTGCCGATTGGAATGAAGAGTGTAAGCAGGCTTTTGAAGCTCTGAAGCAGGCTCTTGTTGACCAGGTTTTGCTAGCCCATCCTGATTTTTCTAAGCCTTTTATTCTGTCTGTCGATGCATCCACCAGCGGACTATGGGCTGTACTTTCACAAGTTCAGGACGGATATGACATAGCTAGGCCTGTTGCCTTTGCCAGCAAGTCATTGAATCATGCTCAGTCTAAGTACCCAGCTCATAGACTTGAGTTCCTTGCAATGAAGTGGGCCATTCATGATAAGTTCAGTCATTTGCTGCAGGGACAGAAATTTACTGTGTGGACGGATAACAATCCGCTCAAGTACATACTGTCGAAACCAAAACTGGATGCATGTGAGCACAGGTGGGTGTCTAAACTGGCTCCATTTGATTTCGACATCCAGTATCTTCCTGGACCCAAGAATACCGTTGCCGATGCTCTGAGCAGAGAGCCTTTTGTGAGGTGTAAGGTAATGCATAGATTGACGAGAACTCCTTATGCTGTTTTGTTAAGAGAGGCGAGTGGCGTTTTAGGACCCCAAGTGCAGGATATGTTTCATCTGTCCTGTGAGCGCCCAGGAAGGAGTGAGCAGCCTCCAGCTAACGCCAGTTCCTCTATAGTCTGTGGGGGCGAGGCTAGTGTTGCAGGTAAGATTACAAGACAGGAAGTGTCCGCAGTATTTGATGCACATTGTCACTGGGAGGATGGTGTTTCGGTGAGGGCCGTCTCTCAGGTGCAGCAATTAGAACAGGTGGCAGCGATGGGTCAGACCCCGTTGCCCGTTTTCACTGATGAAGAACTGCACAAAATGCAGTTTCAGGACCCTGTGTTGAGTAGAGTACGGTTCTTTGTGGACAGAGGTCACCGTCCCTCTCGCAGGGAGAGAGTTCAGGAGTCTGAGGAGACTAACAGGACACTGAGGCAGTGGGGAAAACTCACAACCCGGCTGGGTGTGATTTATCGTGTTTCCAAGCATCTGGTGAGCAAAAAGAAAATTTTTCAATATGTCATTCCAGTTGCTCTGAGGAGTCGAGTGTTGAAAGGCTTGCATGATGACGCTGGCCATCAGGGTCAGCAGCGCACTTTGTGGCTCGCTAGACAACGCTTCTATTGGGACACAATGGCTGCTGATGTCAAGTTGTATGTCACTCAGTGTAAGAGATGTGTGTTGAGCAAAGCTCCAGAGCCGGAAGCCAGAGCTCCACTATTGTCTATTGTGACTACTGCTCCGATGGAGTTGGTATGTGTTGATTTTTGGTCAGCAGAGGATGTTAATAACAGGTCTGTTGATGTGCTGGTAGTCACCGATCATTTCACTAGGGTAGTTTGTGCCTATCCCTGTTCTAACCAGACTGCTAAAACTGTTGCTCGGGTGCTGTGGAATAATTTTTTTTCTGTGTATGGTTTTCCAGCACGTCTCCATTCGGACCAAGGGGCTAATTTTGAAAATTCGTTAATAGCTGAGCTTTTATTGTTGGCCTGTGTTGAAAAGTCGCATACCACGCCGTACCACCCTATGGGGAACGGCCAGGCTGAGCGATTTAACCGCACCCTGGGTTCGATGATTCAAGCTGTACCGCCACGCTTAAAAGCAAAATGGCCTCAGATGCTGACTTCACTGACTTTCGCATATAATTGCACAATTCATGAAACCACAGGGTTTCCGCCATTTTTCTTGATGTTTGGTCGCACTCCTCGATTGCCTGTCGATGTGATGTTTGAGAGTGTTCTCTTAGATGGAGAGACCGTGGATGTGGACAAGTATGTTCAGTCTCTGGGAAAAGATCTGAGGGAAGCAATGACACTAGCTCAGAAACATATCAGCAAACGACAGGCCAAGCAAGCTGAAGTGTATAACCGAAAGACAAAAGGATTCTCCGTAGAAGAAGGTGACAGAGTTTTGCTAGCGAACAAAGGAGAGAGAGGGAAAAATAAATTATCAGATCGTTGGGAAAGTGCAGTATATGTGGTTGTAAGCAAGAACGACGAACTTCACACATATAGCATTCGACACCCGGTCACTGGCCGGATCAAGACAGTTCACAGAAATTTGATCATGCCGGTTAAGTTCTTGCCGCTCCCTTTGTGGGAGGAATCTGATGAGGAAGTTGAGTTTTCTGTCCTCAGTGATAGTCAGAGTCAACGGTCTGGGGGTTCATTGGGCCAGGAAGAGCAGAGTGATGCCAGGACTGCACGTTGGGTATCTGGTCTTTCTGAGTCGCTAGTAGAGGGGGAGGCTGACCTTTCTGTTTTGTCAGATTTACCTGAGGGTCACAGTGATTTAAGAGAAGGACAGCGGGTCGATAGGGGGGATGCCAGTGGTTCTCCTGAAACAATCGAGGCTAGTTCAGGTAATGTTCAGCCGCTTGACCATTCATTTGACACTTGTGCTGTGTCTGGGGTAAGAGATTTCTCATACTCAGTTGTGACTTCGTGTGTGGATTCTGTCGCTGCGAGCGAGTCTCAGACTAGTTACTGTGCAGGAGGGGGGTTCTGTGAGTTCTCTGAGAAGTGGATTCAAGATTAGGTAGATTAGTTAGGCCGGTAAATAGGCTTATCCAAGTTATGTCCAAACAGAAAGTTGAGGTTAGGGGTTAGAGACTTCCATCTTTAAGGATGAGGGGGTTTTTTCTCCCCTTTCTGTCTTCTTCGTTTCTCTTGTTTTTATATTGAGAGGAGTTTTTGTAATGCTGACAGAATTTTCATTTTTCATAAAAACATGAAAAAAGGAAAATTCCAGATGTTTATAGAAGTGGGTACATATTGCTGGCACTATGTATTTCTCAAGCCTTAAAATGTGTATATGGCACTTTTTCCTATGGTTGAGTAAGAGATTGATCACCTAGTGCTCATCCTAATCCTGAGTTGGATAGTTGTATTAACTGGATAGGCTGGTTTATGAGTTGGTAATGAGGGAATTACATAGTGGTACCTGAAGATACTATATGTACAATTTTTTTTTGCTGTATTGTGTTATTAAAGCTGTGAGTCTTGTTCATCTTATAGCGCAAAACAGTGGGGGTGAATGTAATAGTGTGATGTTGTTGCGCTATATTATGAACTAGACAGGGTGTTTTATTTTATTTTGAAGTATCGCTTTTATTTTGAAGAACCGGATGTCCGGTGCAGGAAGTGTCTTTGCTGTTTTTTCGATTGTTTTACTTCCTCTTCCTTCGGACTTTTCAATGAGAAGGTAATAGTTCTTCAATGCTCCGTGTTTCTTCATATTGTAAATATTCTTCCTAAACGTTCTAGATACTTTAAAAGTTAACCCAATACTGTTGTGTGTACAAGTGATGTGTTTAAAGTAATTTTTATGCACAATTTCGATTATTTAGAAGTAGAGCGTCGACTGTGTGAATTGTTTGTTAGTATTTACACGTGGTATTTACCTCACACAGGAGCAGATATCACTCCGCCTGAAAGTTGTGACCTGTGTGTGTGTGTGTTTCGTGTTTCCAACGCAGGTATGTGGATTTGTGCATTATTATTATTTTGTGATAAAACGTTTTTGTTAATGTAAGTTAATTTATTATTATTTTTATATGAATGAATGTTTGTTACTTCCTCTTCCTTCGGACTTTTCAATGAGAAGGAGCAGATATCACTCCGCCCGAAAGTTGTGACCTGTGTGTGTGTGTGTTTCGTGTTTCCAACGCAGGTTACCAATAAATACTGAACCGACGGCATGGCGAAGTGTCCTTTATTTTAAAAAACTACACAACGCAGAATGAGACTCACTACACAGACATGGTGTGTAGACAGAAAAGGGAGAACGGACGCATTTTGGCCTAAAAACTAAAGATAAAGGTGAAGTTATAACACCGAAACGCCCTCAGGAAGAGGTGCCTTAAGACATGGCTAGCTAGCTAGCGGCGAACGTCCATCCGCAGTTGGCAGTGTTTTAGCTACTTCTAAATCACTAATCCTCGAGTCCATGGCGACAAATAAAGTATGTTTCTTACAAGTATCATCCCTGTAGGACGAGGAATAGCTAAACATGCTTCACTACACAACGTAGCTCACTGGCGTCACAATGTAAACAAATGTGACATCCACTGTAATGATACCAAGTACAATAGCGTATCTGGTCAATACTACTATGATTACATCGATAGTTTTTATCGTCACAAAATCTTTTTTCCTTTTTAAAAAAATTCATATTATGTTTATAAACTCAGGAAATATGTCCCTGGACACATGAGGACTTTGAATATGACCAATGTACGATCCTGTAACTACTTGGTATCGCATCGATACCTAAATTTGTGGTATCATCCAAAACTAATGTAAAGTATCCAAACAACAGAAGAATAAGTGATTATTACATTTTAACAGAAGTGTAGATAGAACATGTTGAAACAGAAAATAACCAGATATTAACAGTAAAGGAACAAATGGATTAATATTTTTTTACAGCTTGTCCCTCATAATTATGACAAAATAGACACAATATGAGAAATGACACAATATGTGACTGCATACGTCAGCAGAATAATTAGGAGCCTTTGTTTGCTTACTTACTACTAAAAGACATGTCTAATATGTTCACTATTTTATTTGACAAAATTGTTCTTTGATTGTAAATAGAAACATATGTTTAAGATTTTTTGTTAAAATAAAGCCAATAATGCCATTTTTGTGGTCCCCCTTATTTAGAAAAGTACCGAAAAATATCGAAAAGTATCAAAATCAATTTTGGTACCAGTACCGGTACTACAATATTGGTATTGGGACAACCCTACTTTGAACACAATGTTAAGCGCTATACAGTACAGTGTATTAAAAAAACATAACAAGGGGGTGATGAACAACTTTATATTTAATAATAAAGTCAAAACAACAACAACTAGCTGAACTGTCCTCATATGATATGCAGCCGCCCTGCCAACACGCACACACACTGTCACTAGCCCTGTGTTGCACTCACAGTTTGAAATCACAAAACTCCTCCACTTTAACAGCCAGTCAAAGGCCTACTGAAACCCACTACTACCGACCACGCAGTCTGATAGTTTATATATCAATGATGAAATCTTAACATTGCAACACATGCCAATACGGCCGGGTTAACTTATAAAGTGCAATTTAAAATTTCCCGGGAAACTTCCGGCTGAAAACGTCTAGGTATGATGACGTTTGCGCGTGACGTCAAGGGTTGAAGCGGAAGTATTGGGACACCATTGTATCCCAATACAAACAGCTCTGTTTTCATCGCAAAATTCCTTGTTTGCTATGCGGGATTAATTTGTGGCATATTAAATATAAGCCTGTTCGTTTTGTGGCTGATAGTTATACATGTCTTGTGTTTATTTAATGTATTAATCATTCCCAGCTGAATATCAGGTCCCACCCGTGACTCCTTAAATGCGTAGTGGCAAAGACACCCGGGGAACTTGGGTGCGTTTGTTACAGAGTGGTGGCCCGTACGGGGGGGGGGGGGGGGGGCGGGGCTTAGTGTATCATTGATATCAGCGGCTCATATATTCGTTGTTTTTAGCGAAGCACTTTAAGGGGAATAAGTAGTATATAACTATTAATTGTCTTGTTAAAATATAAATGTATATTGGGTTCACTTTTTTTACCTAAATAGTCAGCAGTGTGACACGCACACTCCTATTGTGTCACCGTTTTTTCTACATTTTGATACATATATACATCCATTTTCTGGTACATAAATACATACCATTTTTATACATTTACACACATAGACACTTACATATACGACAATTAATAAATACTTACACATAATTAGTTTAATTGGAGCAACGTCGACCAGCAGCCACTCCCTAATGGAGGAAGAGGACAGACAGGACTTTGCTGATGCAGCCCAGGACTCAACTCCGCCCCTTGACCCTTTCCGCCATGTCACCAGTAGGCCCAATCAAAATGGTGTTGCTGAGCTGACTAACTTGCTGGACTCTATGTATTTAGAACAGTCCAGACAGTAGGCGGCAGCAGAGGAAGAGGATGGGGTGGAACCAGAAGCTGTCCTGGAGCAACTTCTAACGCTGCAACAACGAATGGACATTCTGGAGAACCGACTCACAGAAGCGGTCGACAGCACCCTTAACCGGGAGGATGGACTTAGGGCAGCGATGGAGCCCATGGCGGCAGAGATTAAAGCCTATGTGGACACAAAGGTGCAGAACTTCGACCAAGCTGTCGTAGCATGTCTGCGTCGAAGAGATGAAAGGTGGGGCGAGGAATTAAAAAATACCCTTGCTAAAACCCGAAGGTTTTGGCGACCAGCTAGCTTCTCCACTCCTGCAGCCACTATACCAGTCAGCCACCACCCACCTGTCATAGACATCACCTTCCCTATTACACCTGCTGTCACCGCCAGACCACCTGCTGTCACCGCCATTGCACCTGCTGTCACCATTGCACCTACTGTCACCGCCACTGCACCTGCTGTCACTGCCAGACCACCCATCAGGATGGAATTTCCCCAGTTTGGAGAGTCCAGAGGTTCAGCCGATGTCACCGATTTCATCGAACAGTGTGAAAACTTTTTAGCACTCCGCCCTCTGAGCGATGCTGAGCTGGTGGGAACCCTCAATACTGTCTTAAAATGTCCTGCCAGGAGTTGGTGGTCGGCAGCCCGCAGTAACATAACCAGCTGGTCTACATTTAAGCAGTCATTCCTGGAAGCCTTTTTGCCAACTGACTACCAATCTGAGATTGAGATGCAGCTCCACTCCATTCTTCAAACCCCTACTCAGTGCTTGCGAGATTTCGCATATGATTATCGTGCCCTCTGCCTGAAGTGGAGACATGACATGGAGGAAGCCGAGATCGTGCGCCGCATACTCGGTGCCTGCAATCCCAGGTTGGCCAGTGCTCTACGTGGAATTGTGACAACGGTAGAACAGCTGGTCAAGGTGGGCTCCCTGATTGAACGAGATTGGACAAATAGTAAAGACTATTGGAGTCGTGTCCAACAATGCAACCCTCCAAAAAGATCTGGCAAGAAGATGGAGCATGGGCCGAGTCGAAGTGGGGCCGACCTTGCCGCTGCTATGGGCGAACAATCCCTCCTGGTGGTCCCTATTAACATGCGCGGCTCTAAGGGAGATGGAGTCCTGGACTCCGGATGCACGTACTCACTAATGAGTCATACGCTGTGGAAGGCTGTGAGGAAGTGCGGCGAGGTTCTGGAGCCAAGCGGCATTCCAAAGTTTGTCATGGCAAATGGACAAATAAACCAAGCAGTTGGAAAAGCCACCCTGCTCCTCAATCTGCATGACTGTCATAGCACCCTACAGATTCATGTGATGGCTGATGGCCACTTATGTATGCCCTTGTTGTTAGGTCTCGACTTCATGACCACATCACAAATGGTACTCAAACCTCATCTCAGGAGGTATGTCATGCCCGGAGGGAGAGAATTCAAGTTTCTCCCCAAAGGCAGAGAAATGCTTCGCTGGACTCACCCTGGTTCCTCCATTAATTTTTACATGGCCATAAATGAAGAACCCCAAGTTAATCAGTCTGCCATCCCCCTCCTCGAATCCCAACCTGAGGTGGTGCGACCACTGCTGCAGAAGTGGCCAACTGTGTGGACTGAGACTACTGGGGCCACCAGGGTAATTAAACATCAAATCACCACCATGGATGAGATGCCTGTGAGGAAGCGAGCTTACAGAGTCTCCAGTCAAAAACAAGAAATAATCGAAGAACAAATCAAAAAAATGATCAGCACTGGAGTGATAGAGCCATCAACATCTGCGTGGGCCTCTTCTGTTGTGCTGACACCCAGGAAAGACGGAACACCCCGATTCTGTGTGGACTACAGGGGCTTGAACGCCAAAACCCAGCATGACGCCTATCCCATGCCCCTCATACATGAGATCCTGGAGTCGTTGCAAGGCGAAAAATATTTCAGCTCACTTGACCTGCAGAGTGGCTACTGGCAGGTTGCCATGGATGAGGATAGCAAGCCAAAGACTGCCATGATCACCCATTTGGGCCTATATCAATTTAAAGTTATGCCGTTTGGACTGCGCAATGCTGGGGCGACGTTCCAGCGCTTAATGGAGACAGTGCTGGGTGATCTTAGGGGAAGAATCTGTTTTGTGTACATTGATGACATCATTGTGTTTTCGCAAACAGAAGAACAACACCTGCTAGACCTTGAGGTGGTGTTTGCAAAAGTACAACAAGCAAACCTCACTCTCAACATCAATAAATGTCACCTGCTTCAACATCAGCTCACTTTTCTTGGACACCTAATATCAGGCAAAGGAGTGGAAGTAGATCCAGAAAAATATCAGCAATAACTTCATATCCCCCTCCCACAGACCTGAAGAGTCTTCAGAGGTTTCTTGGCATGGTCGGCTGGTACCACAAGTTCATCCCCAGGCTGGCCGACATTGCATCTCCTCTAAACCAACTAAAGAAGAAGGATGTTCCTTGGGAGTGGAGTCCTACCTGCCAGGAGGCCTTCAACCACCTCAAATCCCTTTTACAGTCTCCACCAGTGCTTGCTCAGCCCCATCCACAAATCAGTTTCCAGGTTCACTGTGATGCCAGTGACTTGGGCCTCGGCGCGGTCCTGATGCAACACCTTGAAGGTGAAGAACGGCCAATTGCCTTTGCCTCCCGAGGGCTCCAAGGAGCTGAAGTCCGTTACTCCACTGCCGAAAAAGAGTGCTTGGCTGTGGTGTGGGCAGTTGAGAAGTGGAGACATTTCCTCGAGGGAACAACTTTTGATGTCTTCACGGACCACAGTGCTCTTGCCTGGGCATTCAACTGCCCTAAGACTTCGTCCCGACTTACACGGTGGACGCTGAGACTCCATGGATTCACATTTAGAGTCCATTACAAAAAGGGCTGCTGCAATGTGGTGCCGGATGCACTGTCACGGGCACCCCAATCACCAGAAGGGAAGATTTTCCTCGTTGTCCCGAAAACCTACTGGTCAGATCTGCCCAGCACACTGCAAGATATTTCTGAGGCCCAAAAAACCGATTCAACATGTCTGGAATGTGGACCCTCTGTTGACCAACCTTCGCCTGGCCGGATCCACTATCAACTTCAGCAAGGGGTGTGGTACCGGGGAGTACCATCTAAGTATGGCGGCTTCAATTATCAGCTGGTAGTGCCATTGTCTCTGGTGCCGCAGTTCCTGGCCTACTTTCATGACAGTCCATTCGGAGGACATCTGGGGAGAATGAAGACACTCTTGAAAATTCTGGAAGTAGCTTGGTGGCCGACAGTAAGGAAGGATGTCTGGAGTCACGTTAAAGCATGCAGGACTTGTCAACAATACAAAAACCCCAACGACAAGCCAGCTGGGCAACTCCAGTCCTCTACCGTCAACGCCCCAGGAGAAAGGCTGGGAGTGGACTTCATGGGACCTTTTCCCCTCAGTAAGGACCGGAACTCTGTACTGATGGTGGTGGTGGACTACTACTCCAAGTGGGTAGAGCTTTTTGCCCTGAAAGACGCCAAAACTCCCAAGGTCTGCCAAATTCTCAAAAATGACATTTTCACTCGCTGGGGAGTTCCCACATATCTTGTGTCTGACCGAGGGCCACAGTTCACAAGCCAACTGATGTCCCGTCTGTGCGAATCCTGGGGGGTAACCCATAAACTAACCACAGCTTACCACCCACAAACCAACATGACAGAACGAGTCAATCGCACCCTCAAGACCATGATTGCCGCCTTCGTAGGGAACCATCATCAGGACTGGGATAAGTGGCTGCCTGAATTCCGGTTTGCCCTTAACACCGCTGTCCATGAGACGACTGGTTCAACCCCTGCCAGGTTGACTCTCGGGCGGAATCTGATGGGACCCCTGGAACGACTGGTGCACAAAGCTCCACCACCACACACATCTGCATATCACACCATACTTACACACACACACACCTAAAGGAGGAAGTGGAGAGACATGTAGGCGCGTCCAAAGCTCGACAAGCCAGATATTATAATGCACGACACAAAGATATACACTTTGTAGTTGGGGATCTGGTCTGGATTAGGGCGCACCCACTTTCCAAAGCTTCAAGTAAATTCTCTGCCAAACTTGCACCCAGATGGTTAGGGCCTGTGCGGGTAGAGAAGAAGTTAGGTCCTGTAAATTACAGTATTCGTTGGTTGACTGATAAATGTAAGGTGGATACTATTAATGTGGTAAACATGAAACCCTATTATGGTCCCCATAAGCCGCTGGCTGGGGGGGGGGATGTAATGGCCATAGGGGTCCATCGTTATATATATATATATATATATATATATATATATATATATATATATATATATATATATATATATATATATATATATATATATATATAAAAAATAAATTGCCAGTCACAGTTAACTTGTGCTCAGCTGGGAAAATAAATATATATATATACTTATTATGTCATCCATTTACTTATTATAAACTGTTACAGGCGTATTTAATAATCATGTTAATATTAAATATGTACGTAAATAATATGTGGGGATATAAAAGGCATCCGGTTCTATCAGACCGGGCGGAAACGGAAAGTGACGTCACTAACCACCTGGAGCACCTGTCAGAAGCAGTGTTTTTTGCCACGGAGCCACTTCTTGGAATAATCCGCCTTTTTGACATTTTTGGTGTGCTTTCCATTGGCCTGTGGAGAACCGGGAGAACAGAGACTCTTTCCAGGAGGACTTTGAGTTGGATGCGCAGTCTCGGTACCGTGAGTACACTGCTGCGGCTTTCAAACATTTCATCGCTTGCCCGTACGTGCATGTCACGCTACGTGCATGTCACGTACGTAACTTTTGGGACTTTGGGGAAATATATGTGTTGTATGAACTTTGGGCTGTGGGATTGAGTGTGTTGTGTGGGTGTTTGATTTAAATTGGCGGGTTATATGGACGGGAGGGGGGAGTTGTTTGCTATGCGGGATATATTTGTGGCATATTAAATATAAGCCTGTTCGTTTTGTGGCTGATAGTTATACATGTCTTGTGTTTATTTAATGTATTAATCATTCCCAGCTGAATATCAGGTCCCACCCGTGACTCCTTAAATGCGTAGTGGCAAAGACACCCGGGGAACTTGGGTGCGTTTGTTACAAGCTTTGGCTTCCAAACATTTGATCGCTTGCCCGTACGTGCGTGGCGCTATGTGCATGTCATGTACGTAACTTTGGGGAAATATATGTTTCTTGCCGACTCTGATGGCGGCCGGGGTGTCGTCGAAAGCTACAACGCCCACCGCCACGCCGCTGTCCTCACCTTGACTTCCTCCGTCTCCGGGCCGCCGACCGCACCGATCATCGTGGTGAAGTCCTTCGTCGTGCCGTCGATCGCTGGAACGCAGGTGAGCACGGGTGGTGATGAGCAGATGAGAGCTGGCGTTGGTGGAGAGCTAAGGTTTTTAGCATAGCTCTGTCAAGGTCCCGTAGCTAAGTTAGCTTCAATGGCGTCGTTAGCAACAGCATTGCTAGGCTTCGCCAGGCGGTACAGCATTAACCGTGTGGTTACAGGTCCAGAGTTTGGTAGTATTGTTGATCTTCTGTCTATCCTTCCAGTCAGGGGCTTATTTCGTCTGTTTCTAAATGCAGTTAAGCACGATGCTATCACAATAGCTCCGTAGCTAAAGTGTTTCGCCGATGTATTGTTGTGGAGATAAAAGTCACTGTGAATGTCCATTTCGCGTTCTCGACTCTCATTTTCAAGCGGATGTAGTATCCGAGGTGGTTTAAAATACAAATCCGTGATCCACAATAGAAAAAGGAGAGAGTGTGGAATCCAATGATCCCTTGTACCTAAGTTACGGTCAGAGCGAAAAAAGATACGTCCTGCACTGCACTCTAATCCTTCACTCTCACGTTCCTCATCCACGAATCTTTCATCCTGGCTTAAATTAATGGGGTAATCGTCGCTTTCTCTGTCCGAATCGCTCTCGCTGCTGGTGTAAACAATGTGCAAATGTTCAACCTGTGACATCACGCTACTTCCGGTACAGGCAAGGCTTTTTTATCAGTGACCAAAACTTTATCGTCGATGTTCTCTACTAAATCCTTTTAGCAAAAATATGGCAATATCGCGAAATGATCAAGTATGACACATAGAATGGACCTGCTATCCCCGTTTAAATAAGAACATTTCATTTCAGTAGGCCTTTAAAGTTAATAACACATGTGAAATTGTGACTTTAAGCAGCAAAAATAGCCCTACAAAGTAGTTTCTGTGTCTGCTCAGTGGCCTTGTGGTTAGAATGTCTGCCCTGAGATCGGTAGTTCGTGAGTTCAAACCGAGTCACACCAAAGACTATAAAAATGGGACACATTACCTCCCTGCTTGGCACTCAGCATCAAGGGTTGGAATTGGGGGTTAAATCACCAAAACGAGTGCGGCCATTGCTGCTGCTAAATGCTCCCCTCACCTCCCAGGAGGTGGAACAAGGGGATGGGTCAAATGCAGAGAATAACCTAGTGTGTATCTGTGACTATCAGTGGTACTTTAACTTTAACTTTACAGGCCTGTTCTCACTGGCTCGTTGTGTCAAACTGTGACATAGAACCTCTCAAGCATCACTTTTCAATGTAGAGGGCTGTCGGCAATCAACAGAAGGCGACAACGTCTCTGCAAAGAAACCGGACTGGTTGTGAGTCCTCATTCTTACCATCCACATCAATTCATAAATCCCATCATTCATACAATATCTCGGCCATCTACGCAAAGCGTTCACTGCAAAAATGATTTGCAAGTCCCAACGAAGAGGCCTCAGGCTGCAAAGTCCTGGAAGCAGGTTAAGTATGTGAGCAATGCAAAGGGAAAGGATCATGTAGCATCTTACCTGCTGCCGCAGTGAAAGTCCTGCATTGGGCTAAGCCTGTTTAAAGAGGCGGGGCTTAAGCCAAGGTTTACAGACTCAGATATCCCTCTTTTGTTAAGGTCGGCTGCTAATTCCTACATTTCTGTTTTTTTGTGACTTTTTTTCAAGTGCGTTATCATTGTACAGCTTCCCTTTTCCGCTTCTAAAAAACACAGTTTTAGTTTTCTATGCATTTTGGCAGTTTTATGTTGTACGCGCAAACATTGCACTTTTTGTTTTTTATATTTGAGTCTTTTCAAAACTCCAGCTAGTGTGAACATTTTCTAAATCTGCTGCTTCGGTGTTTGTGTGAGGATGGGTAAAATTAAGCGTGTTTTGTCTGTGTCATAAGAAAAGTGCGACATTATCTCACATTTTTCAACTTTATTTAATAACAGAGTATTGATGTGTATACTAACATATGTTGTTTCATTCAGTGCAGCAGCTGAAAAGCCTGCATGCGCCTTAAAAACGCTGGAGTGATTAAAAAAACATTCACAATGTTGCCGAATTTGCACAGATTTCAGCGATAGTTTACAGTTTTATTTTACAATTTACAGTGTACACCTAATGGTTATGGTTTAGGTACATACAGTTGAATTTTGTCTTGCCCTGATGTGGGATCTGAGCCGAGGATGTTGTTGTGGCTTGTGCAGCCCTTTGAGACACTTGTGATTAAGGGCTATATAAATAAACCTTGATTGATTGATTGATTGACAATATGATACATTCTAATGTTCATCTTATCTTTACAACATGTCCGAAAAGGAGTAGGAAGCAGCAGAGTTTATTTACCCCTTTTTAATTTCATAGCCATACTAACACATTTAATGTTCTTAATGTATACACAATTTAACTTTTAAGTTTTCAAAAAATAAATAGTTAAATAAATTCACATAGTGAGTTGAATAGGATTATCTCATTTTTAAAAAGGTTCAAAATGTTTATCAGGATTCTTCTTCGGTGTACTTTGCAAACACTTTGAATATTTTCTATTTATTTAGATCAGTGATTCTTAACCTTGTTGGAGGTACCGAACCCCACCAGTTTCATACGCACATTCACCGAACTCTTCTTTAGTGAAAAATAAAATGTTTTATTTATTTATTTTTTCAAATTCAAGACAAAGTTATGTTTTTTTTACTGGTGCACAAAATGAACCGTGCATGAACATCACCTTGTTCAAAGAACAAAACCAACACAGTGCATGAACTCACAACAAATTACACACTTGCAAATCAGATGGAAAATTAGAGGGAACATTGTTTGGGAGTATCCATAATACTTAGACTTGGACTTCCTTTTTATTGTCATTCAAATGTTAACTTTACAGTACAGATACGCTGATAGGGAGAAGTTTTTATTTACACGATTGATTGATTGATTGTTTGATTGATTGATTGATTGAATGAAACTTGTATTAGCAGATTGCACATTACAGTACATATTCCGTACAATTGACCACTAAATGGTAACACCCGAATAAGTTTTTCAACTTGTTTAATTAAGTCGGGGTCCACATTAATCAATTCATGAGTCTGGTTGACCGCTGCGGCGGAGGCTCTGCCGAACCCGTGACGCAGACTCACCGAACCCCTAGGGTTCAATCGAACCCAGGTTTAGAACCACTAATTTAGATCATACTAGTACTGTGTTTGACTTCTTTGCTTAATCCAATCCATAATTTAATTCCACATACTGATATGCTAAAGGTCTTAAGTGTTGTACGTGCATACAAGTGTTATAAATTACATTTTTCTCTTAGGTTGTATTTCTTCTCTTTTGTTGAGAAGAATTGTTTTACATTCTGGGTAGTAGATTATAGTTTTCTTTGTTCATAACTTTAGCTGTTTGAAAATTCACAAAATCACTGAATTTTTATATTTTTAATTGAATAAGTCAAGGGTTTGTATCTAACGTTATGTATTATTCTAACTGACCTGTTATTGTAGCACGGTTAGTGAATGAAACATACTTTTTTAGTTATTTCCCCATATTTCTACACAATAACTCAGATATGGTAGAACGAGCCAGCAAAAGAGAAAATGGAGTGATTTTTAATCATTCATTCATTATTGATGTATTTCTTGCCACTTTATGTTGTATATCTTTTATGAGATTTCCAGTTCAAAAAATATTGCTCATCTACTGTGTTCGGGATCAAAAATATAAGGTCCTGGCTCATAATTTTCCCAAAGTAATCCTTGTTGGCTCTCACAAACTCTGCTTGATTAGCATTGTTGTAGATGGGCAAGGGATCCGTGGTTCCTAGCGCGACACCACGGATCACGTGACTGGCTTCCTGATTGTATCTCAAAATGGCTCAAGAATCTCTGTGAGATTGATATTATTTTGATCATATCTATTTATTCGCAAACTTTGGACTTCTTTTAGTGCCATTAGTCATATATGATAATAGCTTCAATATAGAGGCAACTTGTTTTTCCACTCTACTTTAAAGTAAAGAGAGAAATAATTGAAAAACATGACCAAGGTGTGAGTGTAACCGACTTGGCGAAGTAGTTTATGAGTACATTGCTAGTCTATACCATACTGAATGCCAGCCATAGATGTTAAAATAATTTGTAAACGGCGGACAAATGAGCCATGAAAATAAAGAGAAGCAGCTCACAGGGGATACCGTAGGAGTCCACTATCCATGGTAAATGCTGTACATTATTATTACATTATTTCATAAAACTACTGTGGTTGTTAGTAGTACAATATATTGTATTATATTTAATACAATACTTATCTATTTTTTCTTATTCAAACATGTTAAAATTGTGCTCTTTTTGGGGGGCCCAGAACAGATAAATTTAATTCCCATTAATGTTAATGTGGAATATTGATGATCCGTCACATAACCAATTACATTCTTAAGCTGAGGTACTACTGTATATGTTCAGTTTCTTATGTTCAGACAAGTTTCAAGTGTAATAGAGATGGAACTTATGGCTCTTCGAAGTAGTTTCTCTGTCATTACAGGCCTGTTTTGAAAGAGTCGTTCAAAAAACCTGATCGTTGTATATATTTTTATTTTCTTTTTTTTAAAGTCAGTTTTTTTAATTTTACTGGTAGCCGTTATACGATAAGAAGTGAATCAGAATAATTTTAAATTTGCACAAATACAAGCGGTAGAAAATGTATGTATGGATGGGTTACTCTATTGGTGGGAATTGTTCCAAAATAGTGACTATGTTTATGGTGCCATCTCCCCATGCTTTGACAGTCACAACAGTAATTTTGAATAACTTCGTAGCACAAGAGCATGTTAACAATATCAAATAAAATGCACAAATAATTAGTAAGAATAAAAATATTAAGACTAAAATGTGTTTATGTGTTTAAAAAGTAAAAAAACAAGAAGAAAAAAAGACATAACAAAAATGTACATAGAAAATTGTACTACCCTACCTGGTGTGTACACTTTACCTACTTTACATATCAGAACAATGAACCAGAGAAGTAAGTAGAAATAAATACATAGATAAACAAAAATAGCTAAACAATCAAAAATAAAAATACCAAAAAATTTATCCAAATGTGCCTATGTTTTCTTTGCTTGCACTCATTTTCTAGTCCAGTTGCCAATTGGGTGACGCAGTGTCTACATGTGTTTAAATAACGGCTATGAACCGAATGGCTCACAACTGTGAATCGGCTCTCATCACTTGAAGGAGCCATTCAGAAGACTTTATTCGTTCATGAAAGTCATATTTTTAAGGTGTAATAGACAGAGGTTTTTTTTACACTTAAAAGTGAATATAAGAAACCGAACATATATTTTAGAGCAGTGGTCCCCAAACTACGGCCCGCGTAAAGTCCTAAGTTAAAAAAAAAAAAAGTTAATTTTTTTTTTGTTGCAATTAATTTTTTTATTTTTTGTAGTCCATACATCATAATTATTATACCTAGGGTAACAAGCGGTAGAAAATGGATTAGAAAAGACAGATTTAAAAAAATAATTACAAAATATATATATATACATATATATATACAAACATGTTTTTTTTATTGCAATTTAATTTTTTTTTCAATCCGTCCTTTCTAATCCATTTTCTGCCACTTGTTACTCTTGGTGTCTCCTAGCCGCTCAGGCAAACACACACACACACACACACACACACACACACACACCCACGCATTGTTTTAACCCATTGCGGCCCCCAAGTCAAAAAGTTTTGGGACCCCTGTTTTAGAGGAAGACATGAGCCAGCCTAGTAGCTTAATATTTGAGCTAATCCTCTCTGTCCTCCTTGATTGTCAGTGTTTCTTGTTATGACTGATGCGTCCAAACGCATGCTGGCTTTTACAGTGTCGCCAGTAAATAAGATGTGCTAACTCTAATTCCAAATCAGTTTTTATGCTAAAATCGTGTTATGGATAATATGGTTTGTGTTTCACTCTCAAAGGGGGCTAACTCTTAAATGTGGTATTTTGGCTTCCCTGGTCGCCATGTAGAGTGGACCCCCCTCACGCGTGGATCTGCTTCTTCTCAACTTGTCCATCTCACTCCTCAGCCCAGTGTGTGTGTGTGTGTGTGTGAGCATGTTGTGGCGTGTGTATGGCTATTTTGTGTGTCTTCGTCCGTGTGTGTGCGCGCTCACGGGCCCCTTTGTGCGACCAGGGGCATTGGCAGCGTAAGCCTTTTGAGATTTAGTGTTTTGGGGATCGCCGTGTTTCAGATTTCACCTCCAGCTCTGTAGGGAAGAGAATGTGACTGATGGCTGGGTAAATCTCTCCTGTGTGAGAATCATTTGATCCCCGGCTTGGCTGGTTGGTTCTTGACTGTGTCTTGTTGAGTCGGTCAGGGAACAATGGCGGCAGGGTAACGTTTCAGGTCTGATTCTGCACACAGGTAGCTGGCGGCCGCCCCTCCCCTTCTAGTCCCTTCACATCATCCCTTCACGTTTGTCTCTTCCTCTTTCAAAACTGCCCCCACTCCTGCTTCCATCGTGTTCTACTTTCATTGTATAGCCACCATTCTCATCCTTTTTGTTTCCAGTCGGGACCCCACACAATCACCTCCATCTGCTCCCGTTTCCCTCATGTGCCTCGTTCCTCTCTGAAAGCTCAGCATCTAAGGATCCATAATGTCCAGACGACCGAAATTTTGTATTTTATCGTCCTGAAAATGTATCTGGCAGCCATTTCCCATAACATCAATTAGTTTTAGAGTAATAGGTATAAAACTAACCGTACTTGGAAAGCCCCTTTCCATGGCCAAACTTCATATTTACCCATTTCCCCGCATAGAAAGTGTGGATAAAGTTAAAGTTGGTTCAAGTTAAAGTACCACTAAAAGTCACACACACACTAGGTGTGGTGAAATTACTCTCTGCATTTGACCCATCCCCTTGTTCCACCCCCTGGGAGGTGAGGTGAGGGGAGCAGTGAGCAGCAGTGGTGGCCATGCTCGGGAATCATGAAGGCATGTAAAATTAATATTTTCATCACTTACTCGTATAATTTTGTCGCAATAATTACTTTGAAACTGATATGGTTACTACGGAGCCCCTAAAGGGACATGGGAATTTATTTTTTTTTAGACATGTATCTATCTCGTGGCCACGAGAAACTTTCTCGTGGCCACGAGAAACTTTTTATTAAAAAAAAAAAAATAAAAATTAATTTTTTTTAAAAAAATTTTTATAAAAAGTTTCTCGTGGCCACGAGAAAGCATTGGATGCGTGCTGATGGTTTAGTGCGGGGGTCGGCAACCCGCGGCTCTAGAGCCGCATGCGGCTCTTTAGCGCCGCCCTAGTGGCTCTCTGGAGATTTTTCAAAAATGTATGAAGAATGGAAAAAGATGAGGGGAAAAAAATCAATTTTTTTGTTTTAGTATGGTTTCTGTAGGAGGACAAACATGACACAAACCTCCCTAATTGTTATAAATCACACTGTTTATATTAAACACGCTTCACTGATTCGAGTATTTGGCGAGCGCCGTTTTGTCCTACTAATTTTGGCGGTCCTTGAACTCACCGTATAGTTTGTTTACATAACTTTCTCCGACTTTCTAGGACGTGTTTTATGCCACTTCTTTTTCTGTCTCATTTTGTCCACCACACTTTTAATGTTGTGCATGAGTGTACAAAGGTGAGTTTTGTTGATGTTATTGACTTGTGTGGAGTGCTAATCAGACATATTTGGTCACTGCATGACTGCAAGCTAATCGATGCTAACATGCTATTTAGGCTAGCTATATGTACATATTGCATCATTATGCCTCATTTGTAGCTATATTTGAGGTCATTTAGTTTCCTTTAAGTCCTCTTAAATAGATTTATATCTCATGACACATGTAATATGGCTTTTAATTTTTTGCGGCTCCAGACAGATTTGTTTTTGTATTTTTGGTCCAATATGGCTCTTTCAATATTTTGGGTTGCCGACCCCTGGTTTAGTGTGTGTTAAAATGGCAGTTTAGGAGTTAATATGGCTGTATTTCCAATTAGGACTTTCCCCCATGTGTGTTGTGGCAAAATGTGAATGCTTGATTAGTAGGTGTGAGACAAACACTTTATCTTCCTGGTTATTGTAACGCTACGTGTTTGACATTATTTAAGATTTTATCATGCCCGGGAAAGGACAGTTTTACTCTTCTGTGGCTGTGGGGGGGTGGCCGTGGCTTGCGGACCTGCAGTGAAGCGGAGTGTGTCAGTTAGTCCGATGTTGATGTGATCAAACTTCTTTCTTGCTCGGAAGATACACACACAATTGTAACTGTTATTTCTTCCTGCAAATAATAAATATGTACAACGTGTTTGGATGTATTCATTTATGTAAAATTGTCATTAAATGTAATATTGCCTGACAAAAAGTGACATGACGTACGTAATATTTTGATATTTACACATCGCATATTTACACACGCGCATCTGACTAGAATACCCTTATGTGCATTACATATAT